>NC_142928.1:125787330-125924830 GCF_046866305.1 Octopus bimaculoides
TATATTTATATATATATTCTATAAATATGAAAAAACGTATTAATAACCATCTTTTTGAAGATCGGAGATATGAGACTTCAAGTTACAAAATGAGAATCGTTGGCTTACGTTACACATGCACGTGTTTCCATACATGCACAAGACTTAAGAACTGAAGGAAAGCGAAATCGAATTTAGCCTTAAAAGGGATATAATACGGAAAGCGCAGCCTTATAGAGATAGCCATCCCACCATAGTGTTTAAAAATTTAGTTAAAAACATTGGCAGAAGAATTTCTAGCTTCTCCTCCGATAGGGACATTTTTAATAACGTTGCCCCAGTATATAATAAGATCATAAAAGATAGTGGATTTAGCGAGGAAATTACCTATATACCTGCCACCAGTCCAATAATAAAGAAAACACAGGAATAGGAAAACTATCTGGTTCACACCCCACTACTCACCCGAAATGACCTTTAGTATAGGCAAGTATTTCTTAGCACTGATAGATAGACATTTTCCAGTCAACCATAGTTATAGAAAGATCTTCAATAGACATAACTTAAAAATCAGTTTTAGCTCAACTACTCATTTTAAAAATATAATCGCACACAACACACAAAAAATCACAAAATGAAACCAGCTGTTCATGCAGGGACAAAAAATTGTGCCCTCTAAATGGAACTTGCATGTCCGAGACCATCATTTATGAAGCCAAGGTGGACTCTGTATCCACTAAGGACACGGTTTCGAAGAAGAAATATGTGGGTCTTACAGAGATTAATTTCAAGGCTAGGTTCAATAATCACACCTTGAGCTTCAGGCACTGGGATAAAAGGGAAACGATCAAATTATCCAGTCATATATGACTGGATAATTTGATCGTTTGAACCTTTTTTGTGGGCGTGTGTATGTGTGTGGCGTACGAGCGTATATGCGAGTATGTATATATATATATATATATATATATATATATATATATATATATTGTTGGTGAATGTGTGGGTGAGCATGTGTGTGTTTCAAGTGAGGGTGGATGAGTATATACATATAGGCACATGTACGTGGGTGTGCGGACGCGCATGTGTATGTATGGACATGCGCGCTTACGCGATTACTATTTACATTTTTACTTCCTTACCTTTACTACCTCCCCTTACTTAGCGGTCATTCTAATAGCTCTTTTGTCTTAATAACGGTCAGCCACACAGTAATTTCCCTTTGTTTAACGGTCATTTTCATAGCATTTTTTTCGATGGCCCGATAACTGAAGAGATGCCGGCGTGGGTTTCCGCCCCAACATCCGAAACTCGGAGTTTTATCATGGCTACCGAATAATTGTCACATATATTTACAGATACACACACACACACACACACACACATATATATATATACACATACATATGTATGTATAGATGTACATATATATGTATATATATACTTTTATGTATATATATGTATATATCTATATGTGTATATATATATGCATATATATATGTGTGTGTTTTTGTGTCTGTGTTTGTACCCCCACCATCACTTGACTACCGATGTTGCTGTGTTTACGCCTCCATAACTTAGGCATTTGCAAAACACACCGATAGAGTAAGTACTATGCTTACAAAGAATAAATCCTTTTGTCAATTTCTTCGACTAAAGGTGGTGCTCCAGCACGACCGCAGTCATATGACCAAAGCACACATACTCGCGCGCGCGCACACACACGCGCGCACACACGCGCGCACACACGCGCGCACACACGCGCGCACACACGCACAAATATTTTTTCTCTCACCTCTTTTCCCACCTCTCTGTATTAATGTCATTTTATATATAAAATGATTTAACATTAAACTGAAGGATTACTCAACATGCTTGGTTAATTACCTGGTTAACGAAGGCTAGCAAAGGATCTTCAACGAAAGTTGAGCTTGAACTAAACAACTTTAGAGAGAGAGAGGGATTTAGAGAGAGAGAGAGAGAAATAGAGAGAAAGAAAGAGGAAGAGAGAGAGAAAGAAAGAGGAAGAGAGAGAGAGAGAGAGAGAGAGAGAGAGAGAGAGAGAGAGAGAGAGAGAGAAGGGGAGACTACGAACCTGATTTCTGGTAAATGTTTTCCATTTTATTTTTTTCTTTAAATGGATGCATGTAATGCTATAGATGAACATAGGAATAAACAAGTGTCCATTGATGAATTCGTCAAGTTCTGCACAACTCCGAATTTTGAGTAAGTATTTCATTACACTAAATTTTGCAAAAGATTAGTGGGGAAGAGTATATTGTTCAGCGAATAAAATATCAATTATTTTAAAGCTATGAGGATAGCCGATCAAATGAAAAAAAAATCAAAATTCCTGTGGTACAGATGAGTAAAATTCCTTACTGAATACAACAACAGTCCTTGTCCTCACATTAAAATTTTACTCAGTCGTTTCGATCGGGTTTGGCACTGGATCTAGGCCTTGTTTGTTTTTCCCTGTGTGGCAGCGATCATCTGGTGGATATCTTAGTCTACGGTATGCTTTCCGTGCATAATTATTACTGAATTAGAAAATGAGACAACTCACAACTGTAATGCTTTTGATACATTAAGTCAAGCAATCTGACATTCTTGCCATAATCCAATCACAATCTAATATTTGCAAAAGGGACATAGCTAAATACTGAAACGCATTTTGTGCATCGCACCTTTCTCTTTTTACCGCTCCAATACCTTTTTAGTTTATTTTGTTTGTTTTTTCTTCAATTTCTTTACTACGCCACTTTCCTGAAGCTAATCGGTAATACAGCCTTGAAACACAAACCCGACTCACCGTTGTTAATTTATATCAGTACCTCATATTCCTTTGTAGGTCAGCGTCCTCTTTTACTGAATGTTAAAATGTCCTCTCATATTTTTTGAAATGGTTATTGTAATAAAACAGAAGTAAATTTTACACCCGTTTATTATATACCATCCCATTCAACATGTGCTTCTTTCTAGATGTTTGCGTAGACTAGTGGTCATATGTTAAGATTTATGGAAATTACTTAAGTTGATGAGGACTTGTAAAATGAAATCTGATTGGACCTTGTGGATCTCCGGTCACGTTTCTTATTAATTAGAAACACTACGTTCTATTGGTATTTTGATCCCAACAATTTTTTTTGTTTGGAAAATGCATTTAAAAAAAGTATTTTAATTGATTAAAATATATTTCTGAGAGAACACTTCAACTCTTTAGACGTCTAGTACACCGATAGTGCCACTCCGTTATATATGTAATCTCTCCTAAAAGACTGATTCATTCATTGATAGCTTTCTTAAAATTATAGACATAATTTAACTCTCGGCATGCTCTGATCGAGTTGACCTATAACAAAAGATGTTCCAGTTTTGACCTTCACGTCGGTTTATATATCTAATGAGAAAATTGTTTACAATCTTGATATGGCAGAGTGTGTTTCTAGAGTGTGTTTCTAGGTAGCTATTTTCAGAAAGCTGAGTAACCATGTAGAATTTCTACTGGATTAATTTTTGTTTTTGATTTAGAAATTCCTAAAACAATAAAACTCATTTTGATTGTTTTTTTTAGCACAAGATTTGACCGCCTTCGAACCTACAATATTTTGAGATACGGAGATGATGGTCTCAGAGATGTTACACGGGAAGTAGTTCGTGAAGCACTGGAACAGATTGCAATAGATACAAGTCAGGAGGATGTGAAAAATAAACTGCTTAGATTGGGTGACTCAGAAAAAGAACCCCTTACACCCATCGATCTCGTTAAATTCAGATTGTAAATTGATTTGTGAAGAAAATAAATAATATAAAAAGTGAATCTTAAACCCCAGCAATAAAGTACCATAGAGATGCAACCGGTTTCGATCCTTGAGATCTTTTCAACAGTAGGGAGAATGGGCTGCCGTATTTTTCTTGAACCTTATTATAAAGACTAATTTCTAGATATCCCATGACTAGGTTAACAAAGGATTCGTGATAGAAGAATTTGTGATAGAAGGGCTCAAATTTATCTTGGAGAACAACTACTTTGCCTTCAATGATAACTTCTACCGACAAAAATCGGCAACTGCGATGGGTACGAGAATGGCCCCCTCCTTTTCTAACCTAGTCATGGGATATCTAGAAATTAGTCTTTATAATAAGGTTCAATAAAAATACGGCAGCCCATTCTCCCTACTGTTGAAAAGATCTCAAGGATCGAAACCGGTTCTGTAATGTTCTTTATAAAAGTATTTTAGCATTTTCTACACAAGTAACAAGGATGTAACAGCCTATTTATAAAGGTAGAAACTCCAGGTTTAGGTGAAATGTTTTGTATAATATAGATAAATAAATAAATGGAGTTAAACGCAGGTGTTATTCAAATTCTTTTACTTCCGACATATGTTTCGAAGACAGCATTGGTATTATTCCAGAAGGAATAAAATGGTGTAAAACAATATAATCTCCTCACCAGTGAAAGAAAGAAATCTAATACATCAATAAGACATTTTAACAGAATGTGATGACTGGGTATATGATGAAGGGAATGCTATCAAGTTTTTAAAAAAAAAACCTTAGTAGATATAACGTCAAAAGTAGTTTATAGAAAGAGAAAGAAGAGAAAGAAAGAAATTAGCAGAGAACTAATAGTGGAGAGATATAGAGTGATAGGTGAATTAGAATAAAGCTTAAAGAAATGGAAGTAGATATATTTTGTGGAAGTACAATGAAAGAAGACAGTCAAAGGTCGAATTTTATAGAATGGTAGAAATGACTTATAGGAACTAAAGGTATGTTTCTGCCAGTGTTTGCAACGATAAACGCGTTCTATAAACGTGTTTACAAGGGGATCCTTTGAGAATAGGATAAAAAAAAAACATTTCACTATTACAAAGGAAGCAAAAAGATTTACCTTTGTCATAAGGTAAAGAAATAGAGAGAATATTCCATTCCAAATTAAATTGTTTATTATGATCTTCTAGATACCAGATTAATTTACTAAGCCCAGTATTGTTACATTTATTGATATGCTTTAATGTAGAGTAATGATTATATATTCTTTTGGACAACTGAGATGAAGAACAACCTATATTAAAAAAAAGGACGTCAGAACCGGAAGTAATTTTACATTGATAAATAGAGTTTCTAGTCTTAGAATTACTGCTAAGTAAACGAATGCGATTGGAGTAAACTTCAGAAGAAATAACCCCGCTGTTAATATTATTTAAAGAGTGGTTAGTGTTAACAAAATTAATGTTAGTATTTTCATTAAGTGGATTTGTATTTAACAACTTACTATTATGCGAAGAGATAATTTGTGAAAGATTTTTGTGTTAGAAAACCTATCCTAATTCGGTGTGAGTTAATAATCGAATAGTATTTTGAATTTTTTGGGAAATTCTTTTCTATAGCTTCACGAAACTATAGAAACACCTTGAAGTAAGACCCTACATAGACAGTAACAAACTTGCCAACGTCAGAAGAAACATTATGAAAAAAAAATTACTAACTGAAGTAGAGATTGACCAAATTAAACAAGCAGTAAGGGATAAAAAGAATGAAACTGCAGCTAAAGAAGATACTACAGAGGAAATAATTATAAACCAGCCCAAGGCTGATGAAAATACAGTAATGATTGAAAGAGTTAAGGTAACTGATAGGCAAAGAGAAATACTCTCTGAATCAACCATAAACACTAAGGCAGGTGAAAATCAAATAGATGAAGAAAGTCATACAGAAATCGACGCAACAGAACTACATGATCTAAAAAATCAAATCATGATTGAATGGCTGAAAATTAAAGAAACTAGTATGAATGAACGCGACACTCTCCCCAAAATTTGCAATTCTAACCAAAACCTGAAAATAATTGGTAAAATCCGCCTTGCACTTAAGGATATAATTTCAGCTAATGATGTTGATATTACAGATCTCAACCACCTGTACTATGCATCCGCAAGAATCTCAACGATTCTGTGGTGAAAAGATTAGAAAAAGACAACACTCGCACAAAAAGCCTTCTTGGCAAGAACGCATTCAACACCAAATTAAGCTGCTTAGATCTGACATAGAATGTTTGAAAAACCTTAAATTTGACAAGAGTATCAAACCTACAAAGACCCAAAAACTAAAGAAAAAATATAATATGAAAACCATAGTTGACATTGATGCCACCAGCAAAAGGTATGTGCTAAAGCTGCCCGCATAGCAAGGTATGAAAAGCGTGTTAGATTCTTCCGAGATAATAACATGTTCAAAAATAACCCCAAAAATTTCTACAGGAAGATAGGGAAAACACCAGTAACAATAAAGTCTGTCCCATCAAAAGAAGAAGTGCAAGAATTTTGGAATAAAATCTGGGCAGAAGATAAAACACACAATGAAAAGGGCCCTTGGATTGATAGAATATCTACAGACCTAGACTCCTTAGAGGAGCAAAAGTGGGAGGGGGTCAAGGTAGAAGATATAAGATCTGCTCTCAGGAGGTCAAGCAAATGGAAGTCTCCAGGAAAGGATAAAATTCCTAACTTCTGGTTGAATGCCTTCCCAGAAAGCCATGAACTGCTAACAAAACTTTACAACGATGTTTTGCAAAATCCTAGTTTGATGCCCTCTTGGCTAGTTAATGGTTTAACATTCCTGCTTCCAAAAAATGAGGAAACAAACGAACCAAAAAATTATCGACCCATAACCTGCTTAACAACAATGTATAAGACGCTAACATCTGTCCTAACCGAGTACACCTATAGTTTTTTAATAGAAAGTAGCATAATCCCTAATGAGCAAAAGGGATGTAAACGTGGATCTTATGGTTGTAAAGATCAGCTACTCATCAATAAGATGATCTTAGAAGATTGTCACAAGCGACACAAAAACTTGTCAATAGCCTGGATAGACTATAAAAAGGCCTTTGATAGCCTACCACATAGCTGGATTAGGAAATGTCTGGAAATGTATAAAATAGCTCCTACTCTGCGAAACTTTTTATCTGTAAGTATGAGATCATGGAGAACCACACTGATGTTGAACAATGACAATGAATCTCTAAATGCTGGAGATGTAAGAATTTCATGTGACATTTTCCAGGGTGACTCACTATCACCACTCCTCTTCTATCTAGCCCTAATACCGCTCTCAAAATTGCTCAATGATGCACAGTATGGTTATAAAATATTTGATAAAAATATAAATCATCTCATTTACATGGATGATTTAAAGCTCTTTGCAAAAAATGACCAACAACTCAAAGGCCTACTAGCGATTGTTAAACAATTCAGTGATGACATCAGGATGCAATTTGGCCTTGATAAATGTGCAAAAGCTACCTTTATCAAAGGAAAAAATAACAAAAACATCTAATGTGAACCTTGACCAGCAAAATGTCATAAAAGAGTTAGAACCAGCGGAGAGCTACAAATACCTAGGGGTAATTGAAGGGGACAATATCAAGCACTCAGTAATGAGGGAAAGGATCAGAAGAGAATGTTATCGCAGGGTGAGAGCAATACTGAACACAGAGCTGAACGCGAGAAACAGGATCGAAGCGATCAATGCTCTAGCCATACCAGTCGTGACTTACAGTTTCAATATAGTTAACTGGTTAATTACTGAAATATGTAATGTTGACAGAAAAATAAGAAAACTGTTGACAATGCATAGAATGCACCACCCTAAGGCAGATATAGAACGTCTTTATCTACCAAGAAAAGAGGGAGGCCGAGGACTTCTACAGCTGGCATTATCAATGAAGGTAGCCACAATTGGCCTAGACACCTATCTGAAAAACTCTGAGGACTGGATGCTAAAACTTGTCTTAAAACATGAAAGCAAGAAAGCATCTTACTCAGTAACAAAACAGGCAAAGGACTATCTAAGTGAATTCCAATTGCAACAAATTCAAGAATTAGACGAACTAGAAACACCTGCAGAAAAAGCTAAGCGCTTGAAAACCCGTGCAAAAATTGCTGCCTTAGATATTATGACTGGAAAATGGCATGGAAAACCTCTCAATGGCAAATACCCAAAGAGAGCGAATAATGCAGATATTGACAAAGCCCTTACCCACCAATGGTTAATGGCCTCTGGCTTGAAATCAGAAACAGAGGGGTTTATCATAGCAGCCCAAGATCAATGCCTACCTACAAAGAACTACCAGGCCAACATATTAAAGAACGGCAGCTCCCCATTATGTCGTATATGCCAACAACAAAATGAGACCATCGATCATGTTGTCTCCATGTGCAGTCTGCTTGCGCCTACAGAGTATCTCAACAGGCATGATAGAGCTGCACAATATATTCACTGGGTAATATGCAAAAACCTGGACTTGCCCCATGATAAAAACTGGTGGGAACACAAACCACCCCCAGTACTTGAAACTGATCACATTGCACTCCTCTGGAACTTCACCATTCAAACTGACAGAAAGATAGACGCAAATAGGCCAGACATCATACTGAAAGACTTCAGACAAAAATCATGCCTCCTCATTGATATGACTGTCCCAATCGATATAAACGTATCTGTCAGGACCTACCAAAAACTGAGCAAATATAAAGATCTTGAAATAGAAATTAGCAAAATGTGGAATCTGAAGAGGAAAACAATACCTATTGTCATAGGTGCCCTGGGAATCACAGCGAAACGGGCTGATTACTACCTAGCTCAGATACCAGGAAACCCCAAAATGGCTGAAGTTCAAAAGATAGTGCTCATGGGAACTGCCCATATCCTACGTAAAATACTGTCTATGTGATCTCAAATTTTAAAGCAAACACATAATTTTCTTATGGTTTCTTAAACATTCACTTGAACAAAACTGTACAAATCCAAATATATGGTACCCTAGGCATAACACCTACATGAACTTCTAACTTGTTGTCTCTTGAGGTCTCTGGGTGAGACTTGGGTCCAACTTGTACAAATGCAAAACAAAAGTCAAACATAAAATAATAATAATAATAATAATAATAATAATAATAAGCCAATGAAATAAGAGAACTAGACGAAAGCCAACCATACAAATATTTAGGAGTCAATGAACTAGATAGGATACAACATACACAAATGAAAGAAAAAATAAAGAAAGAGTACTATAGACGAGTTAGATCAATACTAAAAACAGAGCTCAATGCTAAAAATAAGATAATGGGTATCAACACTTTAGCTGTCCCAGTTATAAGCTACAGCTACAATATCCTTAACTGGACACTAAACGAACTCTGTAAAATAGACAGGAAAACAAGAAAAATAATGACAGGATATAGGATGCACCACCCAAAATCTGACATAGAAAGGCTATATATACAACGCACAGAAGGTGGCAGGGGTCTTATACAGCTGGAAAACTATTACAAAATAACCACCATAGGACTGCAAAAATACCTACTCCAGAAGCAAGGAAAACTAATACAAATAGCCACAAAACACGAGCAAAACAAAAAACTGTTTTCAGTTTTTAAGGAAGCTGACAAATACAAACAAGAAATCATACTACCTAACAAATATGAAGAAGAAGAAGAAGAAGAAGAAGAAGAAGAAGAAGAAGAAGAAGAAGAAGAAGAAGAAGAAGAAGAAGAAGAAGAAGAAGAAGAAACAACAAAAGCTATAAAACAAATGAAATCCAAACTAAAACTAGAACAGCAACGGACCATGATAAAACGATGGCAAGAAAAGCCCCTACATGGTAAATACTGGGCTAAACTAAATGCAAAAGAAATAGACAGAGAAAAATCCCAGCAATGGTTGAGAAGCTCAGGACTCAAAGCAGAGACTGAAGGATTTTTAATTGCTGCACAAGATCAAAGCCTCCCCACCAGAAATTACCAAAAACATATAATGAAAAGAAACATAACAAGTAACTGTAGAATATGTGGCGATGGACAAGAAACAATAAATCATATTATCTCTGGCTGCCCAGTCATGGCAATGAAGGAATATATTCACAGACACGACAGAGCTGGGACCTATATACACTGGAAGCTATGCCAACACTATGGAATAACAACAGAAAAAAGATGGTATAAACACACGCCAGAAAAGGTCACAGAAAACGAGAAAGCAACCATACTCTGGGATATGTCAATACACACAGATAGAGAAATTAAGGCAAATAAACCAGATATAGTTGTCAAAGATCATGAAGGAAAAAAATGCTTTCTAATTGATGTACCAGTACCTGCAGATGACAACGTTTCCCTAAAAGAAATGGAAAAACTTTCAAAATACAAAGACCTGGAAATAGAGGTAACTCGAATGTGGAATCTAAAAACAGAAACAATTCCTATCATAGTAGGTGCCTTAGGTATAATAAAAAAATCTTCAGAAAAATACATAACAAAAACACCAGGACTTACAAATATATATAACATACAGAAAATTGCACTACTGGGCACTGCACACATCCTACGCAAAACACTTTCAATACAGTAAACATAAGAGCACCACAGCAAACCACAGCACATACCCAAGGCACACAGAGCTGCGCTCGGTAGTGAAGTGAAAGCACGTTATAAAAATAAAACTACTGAATAATAATAATAATAATAATAATAATAATAATAATAATATAAGAGTGGTATGACAATAGTAGGATGTTGGTGGAATTACCTTAAATGGTCAAGTGACCTAAAAGCGACCTGTTGTGGTTGTAATAGTAGCGGTTGGAATTGTTCTGAATAAATTCAAGGGTAGTGAGTGTTCTGAATATATTGTCTTTAATATTTGCGTGTGTATTATTCTAAGGCCATTGTAGCAGTGTCATTTGTGGTGGATGCATTCAAAGGGGTTTTATATTTTGTGATAAAATATGACTCTTTGCTAATGCGCTGATTATAGGTTGCATCGGCCCTGAATCTATGGAGAGGAATAATTCTAAAGTTGGGTTGTTCCTTAATGGCGCAAATGTCGATGTGTTCGCTGGATGCTATTTTATTTATGTATTCCTGAATTTTGATCTGGGATCTATGTAGAGTCATCCTTTGATGTAGACTGTTTCTGGTTTGGCCTATGTATTGCTCTCGACACCCTGAGCAAATCAATACATATATTAAATGTTCCGAAGTACATGTGAAGTTGTTTTTCACTGTAAAACGTTGACCCTATTTGAAAGAGAACTCCGATCCCTCAATTAGGTTGACGCATATACCACAGTTAGGTCTTCCACATTTTTTTTTACTGATGGCTTCAGTGTTGTCGAATGTACTTGGGACTGTGTTAGGTGACTTTTCATAGATTTGGGTTGTCTTTTGATAGTGAGCTCTTTATGATAGTGAGCGTTTGGAAGGTTAAATTCATTATGTGGTCCCTTTTTAGTAGGGGGATGTTCTGGAGGATGATGTCAAAGGCTTCATTGTTAAGGGGGTTGTGTGCAGAGATGTATGGTAGGGCTTTTGGTTGTAAATCCTTCATTAGTTTGGGATGTTTGAGTTCGTGGCTGCTGAGTTGCAGGGCACGTTGAAAGCCTATATCAATTAATGATGGTGGGTAGTTCCTGGTAATGAGTGTATCCTTTAGTTCCTGGTATCTGTATTAGAAATTATAATACAAATCCTTTTTGCTATGTTGAAAGGGATATTCATTCCAGTGTGTCTGGGATGAGTTGAACGGTAGATATTGCTTAGGGTCCATGGGTTTATAGTATATATCTGTTTCTGTTTTGTTGTTGGATTTCTTAATGAGGATGTCGAGGAATGGAAGTTGTTGATGGCTATATTCCATCGTAAATTGAATGTTTATGTCAAGTCCATTTATAAGTGCTTGAAATTCTTTAAGTCTCTCTATACTTCCATGCCAAAGAATGAAACAGCCATCCAGATACCTCTTCCAGTTATTTTCTATGTAGAGGGAAAATGGGTTGCCGTATTTTTCTAGTACCTTTCGATAAAGACTGATTTCTAGATATCTCACGACTAGGTTAACAAAGGAGCGGGGTGGGGCATTCTCGTACCCATAGCAGTCCCCGATTTTTGTCGATAGAAGTTGTCTTTGAAGACAAAGAAGTTATTCTCCAAGATGAATTTTAGCCCTTCTATTACGAATTCTTTTTTTGATGCGATGTGGGAGTTCATTGGAATAATTCTCCAGCCAAATTGAATTACCTCTATTCCTAGGCCGTGGGGAATATTAGAATAGAGGTTGACTACATCGAAGGATACTAGTAGGGTGTTTTTGTTTATAGTTTTAGGGGGGTGATTGAGCATATCTAGGTCGTCCTTTATCTAGCTTTTGATATACTTGAGAAATGGTTTTAAGAGGGTATCTAAAAAGTTACTGAGGTGGTGGGTTTCGCATGCAGGACCTGCTATTATAGGTCTTAATTTGAGGTCATTAGGAGTAGGGACCTTCATTATTATGTCTGTGGCTATCCTGCACGTGTTACTAATTTACTCACTTTTGTGTATCTTAGGAATACCGTAGAATTGATTGGATTTACTTTTGAAGTTAGTCATATAATCGTATTCCTTATCGGTGAGCCCTTCTCCGTTTTTAGGTTTCTCATTATTTTCTGCTGACTGTAGTATTGGACCTTTTCATAATATGTTGTGTCTTCTAATATGGATAGTACTAGAGTTATATAGTATACCGTGTCCATTAAGGCAATTGTACTTCCATTATCAGCTTCTTTGATTGTTATTAGCTTATCGTCTTTTAATTTGTTCAGCTTAACCCATTCTTTATTGCTGAAGTTTGGTTTGTGTTTTTGTTTGCGTATATGTTGACATGGGTAATCCGTGATGTATTCACAGAAATGATCAAGAATTTTGTTCTTACCTTTTGAAGGGGTGTAGTTACTTCTATTTCGGACTAACGATTCGTCCTCGTATTTGTCGTATAGTTCCTCAGCCAGTCGTAATTTTCTACAGAATCCCGCAACGTTTTCTTTAATTTCGTTGTAGTTGGGGCGTTGGGATGGGGTGTAAACTCGAGCCCCTTGGAGAGTATGTTGATTTGGTTTGCTGCTAGTTCTTTGTGAGTGAGATTGATGATTTTTATCACTTTTGGTGCCTCCTGTCTGTCTGGTGTTATCTCGTATTCCTGTGTTTGCGTACTGGGTCACTTTTAGTTCACTTGACCATTTAAGAGGATTCCACTAACATCCTACTACTGTCATACCACTCCCGTATTTTTCTTATGCTTTCTCTTCTGCTTCTTCTTCTTCTTCTTCTTCTTCTTCTTCTTCTTCTTCTTCTTCTTCTTCTTCTTCTTCTTCTTCTTCTTCTTCTTCTTCTTCTTCTTCTTCTTCTTCTTCTTCTTCTTCTTCTTCTTCTTCTTCTTCTTCTTCTTCTTCTTCTTCTTCTTCTTCTTCTTCTACTGCTACCGCTTAAACAAAACCAAGTACTCACATCCTTCATATCAAATATTCTTTTAGGACTGTTACTACCTACTTTATTTCATTTAATTGGCTATTAAAGCCGTACATAGAGGAAGTAGCTGCGGGCTGGACAAGGACACGATGTTGATGGAATGAAAGAAATGGTTGGTGGGAGAAGCAAACAACGCCTGCCGATTGTTGCATTCTCGAAGACATTGTTCTTAAAAAAAAAAAAAGAAAAACAGAAAACAAAACGAGGTAATAAGCCTCTTACCTCAGTTCAAAAATAATGGACGTAATAGTCCAATACAAATTGAGACGCTGAGCCTCTTACAAACAATAAAAATTGAGGCACTAAGGCCTTTTATCCTTCCTCCCCGACCAGGCCATATGCCTCCTTCAGGCAATCCTGTAGTACAAGGTCGGGGCCTCAAAAGGCAAACCTATAATGGTCCTTCGGAAAAGAGTCCATCACCCTGAACATTTCAACGTCCGTTAGGACCTCCGCAGTCACTTGCGGAGGCCAATCAGGGTCTTCAGTCCAGGGCAAGATCCCATCCCCCGGCCCTCCAGTTTCCCCTATGAAGCTCTGAATCGACTCCCCCCTATAAAAGAAGATCACAAAATCATCCGTCAATGCACTGGGAGGGGCCACAGTTTCCTCCGTCGGTGGTACAATTCCCACCGACGAGGTTTCAGGACGTGCCGGCAGTGCACCACTAACCGCCGGCAATGTCCCGTTGTTTGCTTTTCTCTTTATTTTTTCTTCCCCTGTGCTACGGGAGGGTGTGGTACCTCTGCCTTATCGGAGTATTTTCCCTCCCACCCGCAGCTTTAGGGTCCTTTGGTGGGTAACCATTGTTGCCCACCTTTCTTCTTTTTCCTTTTTCGAGGATGCATCCACCTCCTCGACTGCCTCCATTTCTCCCTCCAAAGGAGGAGCGGGGGACGCCACCTTTACTAACTGCTCCAGGACCTTACTTTGGTCCTGGGGACAGTTCTTCTTAATATGGCCTGGTTCCAGGCACAGGTGACATCTGGGGGGGGGGGGCGTCCCTCAAGTATCACTGGGTACCTGCAACCGGCCATTTTCAAAAAATCTGGGAATGCCAGATCTTTAGCAGCCGATTCGGTCCATAGAGTTAAAGCCACTTTTGACCCCACCCAATGGGCCACCGGCAACAATTTCACATTTAGCAGCTTGGATCCGCTGCCATCCAGGCCCCAGCGAATAGTATCCTCTATCCATTCCGGTTCAATGCCTGGTGGCAGACCACAGACCCAAGCTTTTGTTAATTTCTTCCCACAGTATGTGGGAAGAAACAGAATCTTTTGCCCTTCAAAGGGCTGGCTTGCAAATTTGCGAGCCACCTCGGGGGTGTCAAATAGCAACCACACCGTTGGGTACCTAACACCCTTGGAAATAAACTTAATAGTTGGCAGTTATTCTGCCAACTCTTTTACAATTTCAGTCCTGGGAAAGACCGTGATGGTGTCAAGTGACTTAGAATAAGTCCTCAACACCACCGTTCTCTCATTTAAGTTTTTTAACCATTGCTTGGGTGGGATAATTTCCCACTCCAACGCAGTGTTCACCTTCTTCGTCATGCTTGAAGGAAAAAGTCCAATAAACAATTCAAAACAAAAAGTTTAAACAAAGTCCAAAAAAATAGTTTGAAGGAAGACAAAGAAGAACAGAAAGACAGAGCAGAGAAAAGGGAAGAGGGAAGACAGTTCAAATGACGGCAACACACAATTCCGGCCACCCAACAGGTATTCCAGAAAAGGTACTCCAAAATGGGTCACAGCAGCAAGAACACAAAAAAATCCGCCACAAATTGGTAGAATTTTCCAAAATATTTCAGAATTTTTCGGAGGTGAGATACGCCCCCAAAACAACAATTCTTACAATTAAGTGAGACAGCGCAACTACAGGCAGACAAATGCCTCGGAACTCAGTTGGAATTTCTTGTTCGCAAAAAAATGAACAACAAACAACAAACTCTAACTGAATCCTCAAAAAACAAATAAATGTCTTACCTTATAGTTGCGCCTTCAAATTTCTTCACTTCAAGACCGCTGCGAAAGCACGTCTTGACAGCATTCAGTGCAAAAACAACACTGACCAACGCATGCACAGTACCTACTACCTGCAGCTAAGCCTTCACAAGAGTAAAAGACAAAGAGAGAGAAAAAGAAAAATGTCCATTGTATTTCAAAACTATGGAAATATCTAAAAAAACAAAACATTTAATTCAATTTTTCCACAATTTAATTTGTATTGTTGAAAAAGCCGCAAAGAATGAAACCGGTACTAAAATGTTCTTCATGATAAAATTAAAAACCTCATTAAGGGATGATAAAATCCAATGTATATACAGGTTTATTACATATTACGAAAAGTATTGAATATTACATTTAATATTCCCCCATTAATCGATTTCGAAAAAGAAAAATTCTACATTGTATTGTCCCCTCTGTGTTGAGACCTGTGTGGCTAATAAAGAAATCTCTCTCTCTCCCCCCTCTCCCCTCTCTCCCCCTCTCCCCTCTCTCCCCCCTCTCCTCCCTCTCTCTCCACCCTCTCTCTCTCTCTCTCTCTATCTATAGATAGCAACAGAAGTTGTAGTGGTGTTGGCAAAGACATCAACTCTTCCCTCAACACCAACACCACTAATACAACAACTTCTGCTGCTACAACTACCTCCTCTGCTACCGACACCACCACCACCACCACCACCACCAACCAAACCTACCACCACCAACAAATGAACATACAGCAGCCCATTGGAAAACACCACCACCAACAACAGCAAGAACTGAAGAAACAGAAAAATCTATCTTGACCTAGAGCGTGCTCTAGCCACCAGACCTACATACACCGTCGTAATGGGAAATTTCAGTACTAAAGTTGGAAAAGGGCGACAAGGTGGGAAGTACGTGGGAAGATTCAGGCTCGGTGAGAGAAATCAGAGGGAACGTTTAGTCACCATGACAGAGTCGAAAGGGCTGAACATCAACATCAGGGTCAGGAACAGATGGAACTGGATCGCCCCGAAACCAAAGGACCGAAATTAGATCGACTACATCCTGGTCGATAAAAGGCGTATTCTACAAGACGTCTATGTAGTTACGCCGTTCAACGCAGGAAGTGACCATCGCCTTGTGCGGGCTAAGATTGTGTTAGGTTAGAAGAGGGAGAAAAAAGTGCCATAGTTAGCGCCGAGAGAACAATATGTGAAGATTGTGAAGTTAGAACAACTGAGAGGAGTCACCAGGAAAGAATCCTGAGATTAGCTTGAGGAAATAGACGACGACTAAGAGACACTGATCCAGAAGTTGACGAAAAGCTTGAAGAGTAAAAAGGTCGCGGTTCCGAAGGAAACAGGAAGGATCTCGGAGCAGACAAAGAAGCTGACGAAAAAGTGGAGAAGCATGAATAGAGATAGGGAACACCTGGTGGAATATTCTTTCCCTTGCTAGACGATAAGACGATGCTTTGAGAATGACTTCGAGAGGTACAGAAAAGAGAAGCTCCTGAAGACTGCACAAGAACGGAAGAGCCTCAATAAATGCGAAAGGGAGATAATGCTTTATAGAACGGATGTAACGACGCTGAAGAACCAGGATATCAATGCAGTGACCAACAGGAGAAGTGTGAAAGAAGTTTGCAAATCTTTCTACACAAACCTCTTTAAATCGAGAGCAGTAGCTGCGCTTCCGTCGTTGGAAAATGAAGGAAAGTACCATCTATTCTGATCAGTGAAATCGAGAGAGCCTTCAAGCTGATAAACAGAGGAAAAGTACCGGGCGAAGATGGTATAACATCTGAAATACTGTAAGCCGGCGGAGAGCAGCTATTGAAAATCCTCGCTCGAAGTGAGAAGAACATCTGTTTACAGCACAGAGAGACATGGAAAGGTCAAAACTGGGAATCTCGCTAAGAGATCACATCCGGAACGAGATCAGGAATAAAACTGGAGTGAAGGACGTCGTCAGAGAATACCACCACGCAAATCTACGATGGGTTGGTCATGTTGCAAGGTCCACAGATAATTGGTGGACCCGCGCAGTTGTCAATTGGCACCCTCAAGAACGGAAGAGACCACTCGGAAGACCGCCAATCAGGTGGGAAGACGATTTAGAAAAATGTTTAGAACAACGTTGAAAATGGCGAGAGCACGAAGGAAATGGAACAAATGCTGTGGCTAGCGGAGCCGATTCGGCACCAGACAGCCTAGCCGATTCAAGTGATATACATACATATGAAAGGGTGTATATGTGAGTGTGTATTTTTGCGTATGTATTGGTTTGTGTCTACAACTGGCAAGCGGTACTTGCTTGTTTACGTCCCGTAATTTAGAGGCGATATGCGCATATAAGTATTTGTAGATTAACCATTTTGTCAGAGTCCTTTCGTCGTGACATGCTTTCACTCTTCTTTATATACTTGTATTTTGTTTTTGTGTGTATGTATTTCTGTATACATTTATGCAAAAAAGTTTGTTCTTACATTTCCAATTCACATAAATATAATCTCCCTGAAACAATATAAATTAAGACCAGCAATTGTTTAACCTTCCTCTAACAAATCCAATTTGTTAGAGATGTATGAGTAATGCAAAACGTATGAGTTACAGAGTGTCCGAACCTTCTCATACTTAATCACTTTCTCACGCAATCCCTACATTCCAAAGTTAGTTTTTCAAGACATTTATCACATCATCGATATACAACCATCCAAGTTCAAACCACCCATATATAAGCTGATAGCTATTTAATTCATGCCTAGAATAGACCAACGCGGGGGTAGATCTAAGTGTGCTGTCACTTTTGATAAAATACGTATATACATGAGGGGGTGCAGAAAAATTCCTGACTTTTAGTAAAAGAAAATACAGGAGGATAAGTAATTATAGTTTTATTCAACATATTTCCCTCTCAGATTCACACACTTATTGCAGCAATCCTTCAGTTTTTCTAAACCCTGTAAAAGAAAGACGTAAGATGAATTCAACAGACGAAATTGCTTGTAATTCACGAAAGGGATTAACGAATATTTACGGACAATTGTAAACATTTTGGCTCTGACGTCTTACTCTCTAACTGGTATGCAAATACTAGGAAAATATAGATACGTCATAGAAATTAAGCTATGCAAATGTCAGGGGTTCTAAGATCAGTTTAGCTTATTGAGAAATCTGAATGCGTGAAGCATCTAAGGAGACCCGGTGTACTTGGAGGAAGCAAGACAGAGAGAGGAGGGAGAGGGAGGTGGAAATGCCTCACAGTTAGGAGAGAAACGTGACTGTAATGGACTACTGTCATCATTGCAATGAAATGATGTTGAGGTTTGGGAACCTTGACGAACGTTGGCGCATTATTGTTCCTCTTAAAAATTTAAGGCCAAAGAAATTTGAACGCAATAGTGCATAAATTTTCTCATGGATGTTTATTTTGTTTGTCAGAATGATTTATTGTAAAACATGTATTGTGTTCCTGCTATTCTGGCTTTTATCTCAACAGTGACCTCTTGTCGTGTCCTCATTAACAGGGTTCTTCACAACACAACCGAACTGTCTGTGATCATCATCATCATCATCATCATCATCATTATTATTATTATTATTATTATTATTATTATTATTATTATTATTATTATTATTATCATCATCATCTTCATTCAATTGATCGCGACGCATCCCATTTTCAAATAAGTTTATTTTCACCTTTTTGATAGGACTCTCTACTCTTCTGTTTTCTTCCTCCATCCTTCTCTAATTTCCTTTTTCTTCACCCCCTCCCTCCTTCACCGTTTTCTATCTGTCTTTCTCTCTCCCCCTCTTTGTATTTTTTCTCTCTCTCTCTTGTTGCTCACACGTGACCATCGTCCATCTTTCTTTTCCTCACGTGACTATCTTTCTTTTCCTGCACGGAGGTTTTAAAAAAACGGACGTGTTATTCTCTCTCTTCTATCTTTTCTCTTTAAAAAAAAATGTTTCTCCCAGCGTTCACTATTTCCCTCTCATTCGGGTTCCTTGTATGTCTCCACTGTTATTTTTTTTTTGCTCCCAAATTTGACCCTCCATAAATCCTAAATTTTATTTTGGAATGTATGGGAGCAACTGTCTTTAATGACTCATATTGTCGTTGAATGCTTGAAATGAGGAGTAGATAGAATGCCAACAACTAATAAAGGTTCCTTTCTCTGTGTTTACTTGTCCTGTTTTCCATTTTTTCTCGTTCTTTATATATTTCACTCGTTTTCCCCTCGTTTGCTTACGTATATCATGTTACTTGCACCGTTAGTGACGTCCTGTACCCATGTATGCATGTATATATATATATATATATATATATATATATATATATATATATATATATATATATATATATATATATATATATAACGGTCTTAAGCATGCAATGGACAAAATAAATGAATTCAATATAGATTCATCCTATTGTAAAATCGAAGAAAATCTTAAATCGAAGAGTAGATTCAAAATATATATTGTAAATAATTATATACATTAAAATTAAAATTTTCACGCTGCATTACATAAATATTTTTATAACAGTATATACCCATACTAGACCATCTATAATATATATATACATCAGAATACACTGATGCATGCATATAGTTACATACATATACAGGCATATATATGTATGACATAAATATACGCACAAATGCACATATACAGATATACGTATATTTACACAACCATGCACGCGCATAAAAATCTCTTGGTGTATACATATACAAGTCAGTTATAACAGACAAGAGAGATCGGAAGTATATCTTAAATGTAGGGAGGGGGAAAGAAACAGCTATGGACAGAAAGAGGGAAGTAAGGGGGGAGGGAGAAGAGGAACGCATTTTTTAAGTAACGAAGAGGGAAAGAAAGGATACTTTGCGCAAGGAAAGCAAAAAGTAAGAGAGACAGGTGACGGAATATGTGTAACAAACGTACATATACATACATACATACATACATATATATATATATATATATATATATATATATATATATATATATATATATATATATATATATATATATAAGTATATATTAGCATATAAATACACATATAAGATCACGTACATGAATATATGGAAATATGCACGTAAATACATATCCACACAAATATAAGTGTATACATGCATCCATGTACGAATGTATACCAGTATAAATGTACACGCTTACTTACACATATACACAGACGCACACATACAAATACATATGCATGCCTACAATAGAGACATCCACATAAAAACATGTTGTTACGAACGCCCGCACGCGAAGCACCTCAACGAAGAGAAAACTCGCGCGCGCGCGAACGTCGACGCTCAGTGAGTCGAGATATTCGCCACGACCAAGAAGCCCAGCCGGAGCACTTAACGATGAAAACAGGCAAAAGGAGGAAGAAATAACACGGACCATACGTTGCGTAGTGAAACTAACTTTTTTTCTTTTTTTTACATCATCAAAACATCATCAATACAAAACAGCATAACAATAATTCAATAACATGTAACAATAGCGTTTCCAAGCATTTAACATAATCAAAGTTTACAATCAAGAGTTCGTATATCAAGTCAATTAAAAGTTCTTTTACTTCTTTGTTTTCTTTTCTTTGAACAACATGTCACAACAAAGTTCTTTCTTTTCTTTTCTTTTCCACCAGTTAACATCACAGTTAACAAGATCTCTTTTTCTTTTAAAACATGTAACAACAAAGTTCTCTCTTTAAAGAATATTTAAACAAACCTTCACCGCAAGAATTTCCTTTCCTTCAAATATCCCACTACAATCACAAGAAGTGACCAACGTAGCCTACTACAATCTTTTGCCTGCCACAACAGTTCCATCTCTCTGTCCCTCTCTCTGATTGCTTCAGTCCCTATCTGCTGACTGGTATCTTCTGACCATAGGCTCTCTCTCTCTCTCAGCCTCTTTCCGTCAGCCTCTCTGTTCATCTTCACTCACTGCTGGCCCTTGGCCTTCACATCAATTGCTGTACATCTTCACTGGCTGACCACTCACCAACTGCTCTACCGTATTTATCACAAATACCGTAGCTCAACAGTGCTACCTTACCCCCTCCAAAGCTGGGTCAGTTTAGTACAATTCCTAACTTATTTTTCTCAACTTTCGGTGACCGGAAAGGGTCACCGATCACACCTACGCTAAAAATAACTGTGCTTGTTCACAAGACAAAGGAAATACCATTGTCCTCAACAACCAGAATACGGTTTCAAACCCAGCTCGGGGAATAAGGACCTAACGTTATTTTGTTTGTTTACCGGCATCCGTATCAATATCTAGGTCCTAACGTATATATACAAACAACTTTCATAAAAATTGCTGAGTGTATAATAATAAAATTCGGATAAAAAACATGCAAAATGGAACACCATATATCGAATTATCTATAAATATAACGATTAAATGGGTTTGTAAAATACAATAAAATGAAATAAAAATAAAATCTTAAACATGAAGATAATATATACATATAACAGTCGAAGGTTTTCTTAAGAAATACGTCGAAATATATACAATATCTTTGCGATGCGAAATAAGCATGCATTACAAAATACAAATCCAACAGGGGGATTGAAGACTAGTTGAAGATTCAAAAAATATATACTATCCATATGGTATTTTGTCAGCTGACATTTTAAATTTTGTTGCGTGTCTGCAGGAATTCATGAGTTCGCGTCATTGATTCAAAGCGCTATTGTCCTGGAATAAAATATAGAATTTTTCAAAAGACATAAATGACTTTTGATGGGTCTTTTATGCGCACCGTGACTGTAAGGTGATGCTTTGTCTAAAATTCTCCATATCACGTTGAAAGGGCGGGCTTGTCTTTGTCCTATTTTGGCAGGCTTGTCTTTGTCCTATTTTCGGGGTATCGGAAGTAATTTCTATGAAAATAAAATCGGGTCTTGAAAGAATTTTCAGAAGCCTCTATCTAAGTTCTATATTCATGTGAGCCTTCTATTTGCACTTTGGCTCTATACACAATTCCTTTCTCCAGACATTTTCCTTCCAACGGACAGGAGGTCCCACCTTTGCAACTGAAATTCTTTGGAAAAGAATCGGCACAATGGTTATTTGCAATTATCTTATTGTTGTGCTGGTTAATGAAAAAGGCGAAGTTTTTGCAACAAGAATAGCTGATCTTAAGCGTTCTACTATTAAATATTCTGTAAAACTTATGGTTAGGTTGAAAATGTCTAGAGACTAATTTTAAGAATTCCCTACCTATAATTGTTTTTACGGCCATATTAAAAGCTGGGTTGAACCGCAAAACCCTCCTCGTCTTAGTCCTACATGTTGCATTACTGCTAGCAAACCTACCAATCATTGCACAAAGTAAGGAATTGAGAAATATCATTACTGATCAAATTATAACTCTCAGTAAGAGACAACCTAAAAACTTGAAAAAGCTATTAACAAAGGCAAGGTTTGACTTCAGCAACAAAAATCAAACATTCACTGTATTCAAATGCAATGATAGCCGATGCGGCACATGCCGATCAATCCATACCGGCCCATATATGAACACAAAAACAGGGAAAATATTCACCAATTCGAACATGAACTGCAAAAGTAGAAATCTAATCTAATCTACTGCATCAAATGCCCAAATTGTGAAGAACTGTACGTTGGCCAGACAGGTAATGCACTATCGGAACGCTCACGTGTGCATCGACAACAGATTAAAAACTCAGAGGTCCGCCATATACCACTGAGTAACCATCTGGCAACATCTGGTCGAAAAACTTTTATGATATTTTCATTTCATAAACTTCACAACCTGAATGAAATTGAGAGAAAACGGAAAGAAAAGGACTTTATTAAGAAATTCAAACCCAATCTTAACAAACAATGATTAAATTAATCTTACTTGGGGTTTAAAAACCTTATCTCTATAACTAAAACACAAACAATCTCTCAAATGTCATCATTTCTAAAAATAAACATTGAAAAATGGTTTGGCATCATCTCTAAAAATAACCAAACACCTACTGCTGCTGTCCAAAGGAATGTGAATAAAGGCCAAAAAGACAGCCAGTCAACTACAGTTAAAACACATCTGTCAGACGGGACCTTGATGACTGCTAGAAAGCAGGAAAGTATACTAGTCCTGATATTCTTATATACTCAATATTTCATTTATTCAATAAGACATTCAATACTTCATTTCATTTTACTATTTATATTATATATTCCATATTCTATATCCCACATTAATTTTATAAGAATATAGATAAAACATAAAAAACAGAGTTGGAACTCTTTTGAATAATATATATATATATGTGTATGTGTGTGTGTGTGTGTGTGTGTGTTTGTGAGAGAGAGAAAGAGAGAGAGAGAGAGAGAGAGAGAGAGAGAGAGAGAGTGTGTGTGTGTGTGTGTGTGTGTGTGTGTGTGTGTGTGTGCGTGCGTCTGTGTATTTATATACTATATATATGTTAATAACAGGAATTATCGATGGGTGAGAAAGAAGTTTATAATGAACACACATGTCCAACTGATCATTCATTTAATTGTAAACAAGCATGTGTTGTAGTTTAGCAGTTTCCAAACTGAATTTTTTCTGCGAAAAACTTCTGCAATTATCCAAAATTGAGGACTCCTTGTCAACATTTTACGCTCATCGTTGCCGCCTTAATTTTAATAAGTCATCAAGTTATTGGTTAGAGAACATATCTAATCGTATCTAAAACATATAACAGTACTCAGAAAATAACGAATACCTTTCATTTATAAAATAAATTCTTATCATTTTTTTTCATGGGAGTCACTTCGAGAAATACTGGTCTAATTTACTGCTGGAAAAAAGTTCACTATTAGAGAATAAAGTCCTCTTTGTATCTCTTATATTTCTGTTTTAATTTGATTTTCTATTTTTATTTTATTGTGATGTTATATGAAGAGGGCGAGGAGTTTCCGCCTTCATTGGCCTGTCTATAAACTCAAGAAGACAATGATCTACAACTTCTTCGATATCACGTACATACATGCATACGCACGTACGTACGCACGTTTGTACGCTCATACGCGCGCGTGCATGCGTAATTGAAATCTATTGAAAATTTACTCTCTTACATCTTAAACCCTCATGTAACCAAAACACTCTTTCACCCAGCATTAACCTAGCATAGAACAGCACGTCCACACACAGTCCACCACTTAACATCAAATTTCTACAAACTTAGTTGCAGCTTCGGAAATGTCTTTCCGCATCACCCTTAGCATTAGAGCATTCTTCAAACATCTTCAACACTATATAACCGCAATACTGAATTCTGCGAAACTGCAGATACTTACCAAATGAGAGATTGTTGGGTTTCAGATCATGTCAGCTCTAATTGAGCAAATCAATGATATAATGCGTTCAAGACATTTTATTTCAAGATATAGGTGAATTTGGAATTGATCTACCAAATGTGATCATTTTTCATTTAAAAAAAAATGAAAAACGAGGCCGATTGAAGGAGATTTTCAGCTTACTCTAGCAGGTGGTGCAACCACGTAAAACTCCGAGTTTGAACATTTAGGGGAAACACTTCCCTTCCAAACACAGGAGTTGGTGTCTTATCATGGGGGTGAAGTAACTCTGTAGGTGTTTCGGTTTCTTCCACCAAGACACAAAGCTGCTTCAGGCCACCCGCCAATGTAGGCGATAAAATGTTTACCACAAGATCAATAAACAACATATCACATGTTTTTTCCGTTAAATTTCTTCATCTCCTGGGTCTAGTTGCTTTTACCATAGTTTAGAGTCCAATCCAGACTGGCAGGTTAAATGCGCACTAGGGTAGCAAAGCAAAACTTTCTAAGTCGTTGCACATACATATGTCTGTGTGTCTATCTATCTATCTATCTATCTATCTATCTATCTATCTATCTATCTATCTATCTATCTATCTATCTACGAAAGATCTGTGTGAGTGTGTGTTTGTGTGTGTGTGTGTGTGTGTGTGTGCGTGTGTGTGTGTGTGTGATACTTAATGTGAAACATATCCTGCATATATTTGATATAAACTTTCATTAATATTCCTATATGTTAACTGGTACTCCGTCGGTTACGACGATGAGTTTTCCAGTTGGCCTGATCAAACAGAACTGCCTATTCACGACACAAAATGTGACAATGTTGGCCCTTTGAATTACAAATATATCCCATTTTTGCCAGCTGTGTGAACTGAAGCAACGTGAAATAAAGTATCTTTCTCGAGGACACAACGTTCTGCATGGAATCAAACTCACAACCTTACGATCGTTAACCAAACACCATAACCACTGCGCCGCACGCCTCCACCAACATCCTTACATTAGAAATTAACTTATTTGAGCTACCGGTCTTTCAAATTATCTATCAACATATTTTATTTACTAGAACACATTTTATCGTATGTTATTTGATATGATCAATATGCTCATAATGGAAGTCAGATATAGGTCATTGATAAAATTTTAGGTTACCTACTACGCTTCATGAAATTCTTTATTGAAGTTAATGCATATCTTCTCATCCATGACTACTATGCTGGTAATTACTACTGTCAGAATCATGAAACCAGGTCACGAGTCCGCTTGAGCTATTTCTATAAGTAATTTTTCCAAGAAGTTGTATAGTGAGATGTCACAATTCTATATTCATATACTTTTAATATGAAAAATGATCAAACTTCAATCTTCAAGGAAAATACAAAATAAACTATTTTTTAAAATGTTCTTGATAAGGCCATTCATTGATATATAAACTGTACAACTAAATACTTGTGTGGTTAGAGCATCGGGCTCACAACCAAGAGGTAGCCTAACACCAGTCATGTGGAAGGAAAGGAAGAAGAAAGTAGGATGAAAAAAGAAAGTATGAGGGACTAAAAGAAGGAGAAAAAAAGTTGTATGAAATTTAGATATATACTTACAAGGTGAGCAAAAGTGTACGTACACCGTTATATGTATATATTAATCCCGAAAATGGAAGAAGAATGCAACAAAAGACAATAAAACATCCGGACAGATAGACGATACGAAGACGGACAGGACAAAACAAGGACGGGCCATTCGTGGCCTTCTCTCTCTCTCTCTCTCTCTCTCTCTCTCTCTCTCTCTCTCTCTCTCTCTCTCTTTCTCTCTCTCTCTCTCTCTCTCTCTCTCTTTCTCTCTCTCTCTCTCTCTCTCTCTCTCTCTCTCTCTCTATATATATATATATATATATATATATATATATATATATATATGAACTTTTGTGGTTTTTGTCAACGCCTGCAATTTTGTTCCAATTATTTTCAAATTTGATATATGGATTAAGCTTTGTATACTAATTATGAAAATAAAATTCATTTTCCCTATAGATCCATAATTAAAAAGTTATTAGCCTTTAAAATTTGCAAAATTTGGGTATTTTAGACAATCATAAGCGAGTATTTTACACATCACTGTGGCGATAAACTTTCTTTCTATAGTAACCAAAAACAAAGACGCACCACGTGTTCCATAGATGATAGCGAAGAACTCTATTTCCATAGTAACCAAAGATGCTGCGCATGTACACAAGGAGTGTAACCACCACATGTTCTATAATTGTTTGATTTCATAACAGATGGGACTTACACTCAACAGATTGAAAGTACCTGGGCATCGTTAAAGCCTGGAAGCAAACGCCGGTGTGGACACACCGTTCCACAGTTGACTCTTTGTGAATTTATGTGAAGTATAAAATCCTAGAGCGTATTGCATAGAAAAAGAATTTATCATTGATGGGTTCAGATTCATATTTGAAAACAACTCGTTTACCTTCAACGGTTCGGATTACTGCCATACAGTAGGAACGGTGATGGGTACGAAAGTAGCTCCTACATACGCCAACTTAGTCATGGGATTCCACAAGCAAAAAAACTCTACAACCAAGCTCTTCTAATATTTGGTGACACGTTCCATACACAACTCAGAAACAATTGGAAAAGATATTTGGATGATTGCCTTATTTTATGGCAGGAAAATACTGACAAGCTAACTGAATTCAAAAACATGATATACAACCTCGGCAATAACATCCAATTTGCAATGGACTTTAACCCCAAAGAACTTGCCTTTAACCCCAAAGAACTTGCTTTTAACCCCAAAGAACTTGCTAATCAAAACCCAAAATGGGAAAATAGAAATTTTACAAATGCACCGACTCCAAACAGTACCTTCTTTTCACATCACGTCACCCGAACCAAACCGAACTCAACATTCCCTTCAGCCTGGCAAAACAAGTTTGTACCACAGTATCAGAACCATCCAAGCATAAACAAAGACTATAGAGGAACTGAAGGACACACTCATCCAAAGAGCCTTCCCTCCTGGTATAATCACCAACGGAATAAACAAGGCAAAACAAATGTATATCAATGAAATTAGGAAGACATAAAAAACAAAAGAAGGAAAAATATCTTACCATTCGTGTCAACCTTGAATCCCAGGAACACCGAAATATTTGATCACATCCACAAAAATCTCCCCATCTTATTTGGAGATGAAAAAATGAGAAAAATCTTAGAAAAAGAATAAATCATCAAACCCAAAACACTAAAACTCATTCTTACAGGGGCAAAAACGCACAAAGAAACTCCCAACCCAACGGTCACAAAATGCGGGAAAACAAACTGCGGTACTTGCCTTTATCTTTTTGAAGGGCCAGAATTTGAATTTAAAGATGGTCAAACCTTCAAAGTCAAGTCCAATCTCACTTGCAATACGAAAAACCTAATCTACGTAATTACATGCAATGGTTGCCAACATAATTACATAGCTCAGATTGTTACGTAACACAATGACGACTTATCGCGAACAGATCCGAGACAAAAGCACGGGGAAATTCCTTTCAGAAGTCACATTGCAGCCTATGCAGGAATGGTCTTACCAAATTTCAAAATATTTCCCCTCTACAAGTGCTCAGATTCCTTCAAACAACAAAGACTGAATAAATAAAGACAATTTATCAACAAGTATAAGTGACAATTGAATATAGACCCAACCACAACCAATAAATAACAAGACACTTAAAAACAATTTTAGAGATATTATTATCATTTTCCCATCATTTCTTAAATCTTTTTTTCCAATATTCATACATGCCAGCCCACACACACACACACACGCACACACACACACACACACAAACACACACACACACACACACACACACACACACACACACACACACACACACACACACACACACACACACACCAATAGATATCCCTTCTCTCACTCTCTAACACGTTGAACTCTATACCAAACTATATTTAAAGAAGATTGTAACGAAAAATCTCCAGACATGTTCTTGTCCCTACGACAGAAGATAAACTGTTTATACTTCAAATTTTTATAAATTTTTACTGATATTTGATAAGATGAGATACATCGAAACTGCTAATATTTTCTTTATATAATTTTAAAATCATTTTTATTAAATCCCCTCTCGAATTGAAATGTCTTAGACTTACTTCTATGCTATTTCCACTTCCAGATCTTTCTGATTTGACGGGCAACACTTTTCATTAATGTTTTATGTAGTGTTTTTGGTACCGAAACACTTTCAAACTTCGAATACTTGTATATTTTGTGTTATAGAACAGATAAAAAATTTTGTATTCGAAGTTATTTCATGTAAAAAATTGTCGTATTTCGGTAATTTCAACCAATCACTGACGTCTATTGAGGTGAAAACAATTACTGCCGTGGAATGTAAACAACGGTGTCATGGGATCTTTTCCCTTGAATGAAATTAGTACCGTTTTATTTTTGCCATAACCTCCAGAGTAACGTTTTTTTTTGTTATATTTCTGCTGCTTTTAAATAAAGCATATTACTCTACCTCTGGTATTTGAGTACTCTTTTTTCCACCTTTTGCACATTTCATGTGCTTACTCCGGTATATATATATATATATATATATATATATATATATATATATATATATATATATATATATATATACATATATAATATAGACATTCGGATTCAGCGTCAAAAATTACATCTATGTGATACATTAACATGTTTTTAAAAACATAATTGTAAATAGTGACGAAAACCACAAAGATGCTTGCATATCTAGACAGGTTCATATATATTTAAATGATAAACATCTGGAAAGTTTTACAGATTTTTACAGTTCCATTGATGGAATAGATCTGTAGTCTTTGAATTAGCTTTCTTCTTTCTTTTCTTGAGAAACCTAAGTTCTCAAAGTTGGTATTTAGGCAGTGTATTACATATCACAATGCTCCAATAATTACAAGTATAAACCTGAACTTGTAACCTGGATAGAGTAACTGCAGATTTTTCAATAGCTCAGCGTAGGTAATCTGTTTTTCACTGATCATCAGCTTTATATTAACATCCGCTGGGCAGCTAACTTCCACAACTGTGCACGGTTTCTCTTCTGTATCCCCAAATCATTATGTCAGGTCTGTTGTGCTTACATTTTATTGAGGACTTCACTGGGACATTCCACTAGTACTCCTTTTTATTATGAGTGGCTATGGCTTCTATGATACTGTGGGTTCTTTGTCCTCGGGGTTATCCTTCCGACGGATTTCATTACAGAATGTCCTAGCTACAACGTCATGTCTCATCGGTAGATAATACCGTGATGACATTTTCATACAACTGCTTAATGATGTGGGTGATATTTCGGTGTTAACTCCACAAAGTCTGCATAGGTTGTCACATTTTCCGGTTTTTCCTGCATTTCTCTCCCTTTTGTGCTTCAGGTATTTGATTGATATTTCCTGTTCCTGGATTGCAAACGCATACCCTTCAAAATGGGAGATAGTAATCCGGCTATTAGTCCATGACAGACAGCTTTGATGATCAATGTTACTATCGTCTCAGAGTTTTCTACTAACATATCCATGCATAGTCTCCTACTCATATAGTCGACACTAGGTGGTTAAAAGATGTTACCGAAGGAATATGATACGACATTGAAAGGCATTTTGGATCGATGTTAAACCTCTACTGCCTTGTTTTCGTTTTAGGTAGAGATGGTCTACGTCACAGTTTATGTGGAAATTATGTGTGCTTGTTAGTATTTTTCAGACTTTCACATCGATGGCTCGGATCTCTTCAAGCGTCCAATCAAATGTTGGTATGAGTACTGGCACTGCAAGCACATTGTGGGTCACTGTTTTATTGAATATAGAATGTTCTGAGGTCCAAATTTTCTTTATTCGGCTATAATATTCTTTAGTGACGCGTGTTTTGTAAGATATGTTTTCGTCCACCCTCAGATACTTGTAACATACCTCGTCAGATATAGGGGAAACAGTCAAATCATTGATGGATATGTTGCACGTCTGATGTATAGTTTCCCCCTTTTCACAACAATATTACAACATTTATCCTGACCAAACTCCAATCCTATATCCTTCGAGAATGTTGTAACTTTGTCAAGGCTCTTTTTCATCTCATGTATATTCTTTGCATAAAGTTTCAAGTCATCCACTAAGAAACAGTGTGTAATTTTGCTATTTCTGTTTCCTTGTGAACCAGTGACATATCCTTCAGACTTCTTTAGCATAAACGACGTGGGTCTACAGAAAGTATAAACAACATGACAGAGAGGCTGTCCCCTTGGAACATGTCTTTGCTATGTATGTATGTATGTATGTATGTATGTATGTATGTATGTATGTATGTATGTATGTATGTACGTATGTATGTACGTATGTATGTGCATGTATGTGTGAGTATGTGTATGTGCGTGCGTGTGTATATACTATAATAATATTCTTGTGTTTTTCTCCGTCACAACATATGAATGAGAAATGAAAGGGTGACAGATGGATAAGGAAGGGGAGATAGCAAACTAGTAGTGGGAGTGTTTCGACTCTGTGTGAGTATATGTGTGTATGTGTGTGCGTGTAGAAGGGAAGTGTGTGGATACTTGTATGTGTGAACTAGCGTTCTTTCTGTAACAAACAATGATCAATGTCACATCTCAATAGACAACCACTAGATAACATTGATAAGTATGTTAATTAGATTTACCATCCATGCTTATAGGGGGAAGCGTCTATGATGCACGGTAGGGGGAATGTAATAATTTTAGCAGATGTTCTGATGGTGAGGTTAAAGATAGGCCTTGCTGGTTACCAATGAAATACCAGTAGCTGTAGGAGTGGGTGATGGGAGTTAGTTTTATATAAAAGCAAATGAGTATTTTTGTGTGTATCTTTCTACTTAGAGCTAGCTAAGTGTGACAAGTGTTCCATACTACAGACAGGAAAATAGCAATTCTCCTCGAGGTTGATATCCATTTTCGTTACAATTAGTTCAGGATGTGTGATATAAATTGGGGTCAAGTCTTTGAAGATATCGACAAGAATAAGAGTGGAGTCTTAGAATTGGAAGAGTTGTTCGGTCATTTGAATCAGATATTTCCAACTCTTTCCATACATACTGTAGAGGTTTGTAAAAGTATTTTTTAATAGTTTTTCAGCTTTATATTTATATCAGAAATACAAGCATCGCTCATTACACAGTCACAAAACATACTTTCGAGCACATTAAAACTCAAGTATTGAATGTGTATATATGCGCACGTCTGTATACACACACGCACGCTCTCTCTCTCTCTCTCTCTCTCTCTCTCTCTCTCTCTCTCTCTCTCTCTCTGTAAAAATTTACCCAAAGATGTATGCGTGTGTGTTTGTGTGCTTATACACACAAACACACATACTGACTAATACAAAAGAGTGGAATTGAACCTGTGCGAGTGTTAATAATATTGACATAAGCCTCTCCCTAGACACACACAAAAAAAATTGTTTCAACACACAAATTCACATAAAAAATCCTGCAAACCAGATACAAAAATGTAAAGCCCACTCTTTTGCGTCGAGGGCTTATATGCCTCAATATTAAATTATTTTCTTTAGAAAATACATGGTGATCGCTTATTAGCTTTAAGCATAAAAGATATATTTAAAATTCTGTACCGCTTTTCAAATCATCGCAGAGAATGAACATACTAGCTTGCTTATACATGTACAGGAATTATATATATATATTTGATAATAATATTAAGGATAAAAATCCAAATTCACAGGTAAAAACACAATTTAATTTAAGTTATCAAAAATTAGATTAAATTAAGTTTTACAGTATATAATATATAAATATATAATTTAGAGAAAAGAACCACAGTTCCTGAACTCATCCATGAAAATCCAGTCACATAAAGAAAAAATTAATAAATAAATACACTAAAAAGAACTATAATAAAATACAAATAATAATTATTAAGATAATATTAATAATCATTACTTTGTATTTTATTATAGTTCTTTTTAGTGTATTTACTTATTATATTTCTCTATATGTGACTGTGGATTTTCATGGATCAGTTCGGGAATTGTGGTTCTTTTCTCTAAATTATATATATATATATATATATATATATATATATATATATATATATATACATATATATATATATATATATATATATATATATATATATATATATATATATATATATATATATATATATATATATATATATATATATATATATATATATATATATATATATATATATATATATATATATATATATATATATATATATATATATATATATATATATGTATGTATTTGCAGAAGAATTTATTGTTGGGGCACTATAGCTTAAAGGTAGCGCACTGCGACGCATAATCACAGGGGTGTAAGTTCGAGTCTCATGGCTCGCATCCAATACTTTTTTCTGTAAAATAGGGGTAGTTTATTCTGTTCATGATATATTATTAGCTTTATCCTGCGTTTGAGAATAAAATAATTACTTCTTTAACTTTCTAGACATCTCAGCGCTTCTAAAGGAAACTGTTCACTTTCATCGTAATTTGAATTTAACGGACGATTGCGTCTCGTAAAGCGAGATTTAAATATCTTAAATTTGCAGAAGAATTTATTGTTGGGACAGTTTAGCTTAAAGGTAGAGCACTGCGACGCGTAATCACAGAGGTGTAAATTCGAGTCTCATGGCTGGCCGCCAACACTTTTTCCTGCAAAACAGGGGTAGCATTATCCTGCGTTTGAGAATTAAAAAAATTACTCCTTTAACTTTGTAGACATCTCAACGCCTCTAAACCATCCTTTGTTTGTTCACTTTCATCGTGATTTGAACACACACACACACACACACACACATATATATATATATATATATATATATATCGCCATGATGGACCACTGAACAGTCTTTTTCTCGCCGGTATTTTCGTTCTCTCTCCGTTTTACCCCTTATTCCTTTCTGTCGAAGGGCGTAGGCTCGAAACGTAAAAGACTTTTCAATTTTTCCCGGCTATTAAACTAATACACCTGCTTGATTTTCGTACACTTGTCTTCGTCTTTTGCTTATTTTGTAAATTTGAAAAATGTAGCGAGAAGAAATTTTAGAAATCGTCAAAACGGAGACCCAACTTATGTTGGACCTCCGCCGGGTCAGAGATATAGCGATTAAACTAGGCATAGAAGACAGGGTAGAGACGCTCACGAAGAAAGGCCTTCATAATGATCAATGACCATAAACCAAATTTTGCCTCTAACCCCAAGTGTAGGCTGATAAATCCTGCGAAGTCTGAAATTAAACAGGTGAGCAGACGACTTACTAGGAAGATCAATAACAGCGTTAGAAATGCCTTTGACCTCGCCCTATGGCGTAACACCAGCGAGGTCATTATATGGTTTAAAACCAATAGCAGAAGGGGTAGAGCTAGGTTTACCCAATTTGATATTGTGGATTTCTACCCATCTATATCAAGGGAGCTCTTTTTAAGGCACTGGACTTCGCTAGGACCTACACTGAAGTATACACACACACACACACACACACACACACACACACACACACACACACACACACACACACACACACATATATATATGTAAGCAAAATAGCTAGTTGTAAACTCTCAAGAAGATATTTGAGTAGCAACCATACAAACAAGTAAAGTCAATCGTCACGTCAAAGTGACCGTTCCATGATACTACTAGTTTAATCCCAGGAAGATCGTCCGCAAGTTGGTTATCAGTGCGACACTGCCCCCTCTATATACAATATCTATTGCTAGCAGGTGGAATGAACCCCTACCATCCCCTAGCAGACAACAGGAGCTTGAGACTGCCTCAGTTTCGAGTTTCTTGACCCATCCTCAGTCGTAAGCACTCAGCCGTTTGAGTAATAGCCAGAGTTCGCTCCAGCCAGCAATATCTTGTAAACAAACCGACCGTTGATCACTGATTAGCAACAAATAAAATATCTAGTTGTAAAATCTCAAGAAGAGATCAGAGTAGTAACTATACTAACAAGTAAAGTCAACTGCTACGTCAAAGTGACTGTTCCATGTTTCTACTAGTTTAACCCCAGGTAGATCGTCCGCAAGTTGGCTGTCGGTGCGATGCTGTACCTTTTATATACAATAAAGTATGATTACTACTCTGATTCTTCTTGAGATTTTACAACTAGCTATTTTGCTTGTTGCAAATCAGTGACCGATCGTTGCTTTGTATACAATATATTGCTGGGTTGAGTGAACCATGGCTATCGCTCTAGGGGCCGGGTGTTCGCGACTGAGGATGAGTTAAGCAGTTCGAAACTGAGTCAGTCTCTCGACCCCGTTGTCTGCTAGAGAATAGTAGGGATTTGCTCCCCTGCTAGCGATATATATTGTATATAAAGGGTGCAGCGTCTCATCGATAACCAGCAGATCTGCCTGGGGTTAAACTAGTTGTAATATCGAACAGTCACTTTGACGGGGGCGATTGACTTTACTTATATATATATATATAATTTTTCAAAGTAAACTATGTAATCGTTACCAATATAGTAGGAGATTTCACCACAAAAAAAATCTAAATTAGACTTAATATGGAAGAAATCTAGAAATACGGTATGGATCTTCAAATTTTGATTTTTTGTTTGATTTATTCATTATCTGTTTTTTTTTTTAAGATTGTTCTAAAAAGTTGTTCCCCGAAGAAGTGTAAGGCAACTTATATATTTGACTTAAACTTGACGGTCAAATATAGCTTTATACAGAAATGTTAACATCGGATTAAATAACATAAATAACATTGATATGGATATTGGCGTCAAATCTCTTTCTTAAATGTAAAAATTTAAAAGGATCTTTTTGGTTTGACTGGCAACACTTGTTTTCTTAACGAAACACTTTCAAACTTGGGATACTGGTAGAATGTGTCATATAAAACATCTTTTTCTCTTAGCCTTCTTAACCAAAATTACTTCTTAATAAGTTATTTCATGTTAAAGTTGTCGTATTTCTGTAATTCCAACCAATCACTGACGTCTATTCAGCTGAATACAGTTACTGCTCTTTTTATAAACAATAATTTTTACCGGTGTTAAGAGTGTTATTCCCTGTTTAATTATATCATTATTCCCTAGTAAGGGTTTAGGGTTTTAGGGTTAGGGTTCGGGTTTTAGTGTTAGGGTTAAGGTTTTAGGGTTAGGGTTCGGGTTTTAGAGTTAGGGTAAGGGTTTTAGGGTTAGGGTTGGGGTTAGGGTTAGGGTTATGGTTATGAGTTATAGGGTTTTAGGGTTAGGGTTAAGGTTATGGCAAAAATAATCATAACCCTAACCGTAATCCTAAAACTAACCCTAACTCTAAAACCCGAACCCTAACCCTAAAACCCTAAAGCTAAAACCAGTAGAAACGCACGAACAATGTCATAAATAACAGTGACAAACGAAATATATACCGCTGATAGTTGTTGTTGACAACGGATAGTTTTTGCTGACAAACAACGGCACTAATTTTATTCAAGGAAAAGATCCTCTGACACTGTTGTTTACATTCCACGGAGTTATTGTTTTCATCTCAATAGACGTCAGTGATTGGTTGAAATTACCGAAATACGACAATTTTTTTACATGAAATAACTTCGAATACAAAATTTTTTATCTGTTCTATAACACAAAATATACAAGTATTCGAAGTTTGAAAGTGTTTCGGTACCAAAAACACTACATAAACCATAACTGAAAAATGTTGCCCGTCAAACCAAAAGGATCCATTTAAAACTTTGTATATATATATATATATATATATATATATATATATATATATATATATATATATATATATATATAAGCAATAATAAATCTCTGAAATAAATATACTTCACGATATATATATATATATATATATATATATATATATATATATATATAAAACAAAGTAAACTTACAAGGTACCGCACAAGTGAAAATATATAGGAAAGAGAGTTTGAAAATGCAGAGGTCATTTAAAGATGTTTATTGACGTGAACGGTTTCAGTTTTAAAAGTAGATTATCAAAAGTAAAATGTAAAGCTTTGTGTAAGCCTTGTTGTGTTAAAAATGGTTATCATAATTGTATTAAAGTACAGTTATACAGTCTTTGATAATGATACGGAAATGTTAAAAAATAGAATCTTTGACAAAAATAAGAAAATGTTAAGAGAGGCTTTTTGTTTAAACAGTTTACATGAAAGTGTTCAAAATAGGTAGTAAATAAATTTATAATTATTTTAAGTTTATCAAGCATCATGGTTGTAGAGAAGCATATATACAGAAGAAATACGTCATGGTTCAGTGGTTTTGGGGATTGGTCTTAGAGTTCAAAATGGTGTGAGTGTGTGTTTGTCTCTGTGCACGTTTCTCTGTGTGTGTGTATATATATGTGCTTGTGCTTGTGTGTGGAGGTTTTTTTTTATTGGTCTTAGATTTCAGAGTGATGTGTGGATGGGTCTGTGTGTGTGTGTGTTTGTTCGTGTGTGCGTGTGTATGTGTGTGAGTGTGTTGTCTTTGTGAAGGGTTATCTGTGTGTCCGTGTGTGTTACATTAATCGGGGTAGTGTCTATGTGTGTGCGTGTACGTACTGTGTGTGTTGGTGGGGATGTTATGTGCTTGTACGTATGTGTGTGTGTTTCTGTCTGAGTATCTTTGTGTTGTTATAATTGTCCAGGTTACGTGTGTGTGTGTGTATGTGTGTGTGTGTGTGTGTGTGTGTGTGCAGTCGTATGTGTGTGTGAGTGTGCATATGTATGCATGTGTGGGTGTGCATGTGTGTGAGTGTGTTGTCTTTGTGAAGGGTTATCTGTGTGTCCGTGTGTGTTACATTAATCGGGGTAGTGTCTATGTGTGTGCGTGTACGTACTGTGCATGTTTGTACTGAGTATGCGTTTGTGTGTGTGTATATGTGGGTGTGGTTTATGTAGTTTTCAAGTGTGTGTGCTCATGTGTGTGTGCTATATTTGTCGTGGCGAAGTGTGTGTGAGTACGTGTGAGTGCAAGTGTGTATGTTATTATTTTGTGTGGTGCGTGCATATGTTTGGGTGTAGTATTGTGTTTTGTTTGTATTGTTTGTGCAGTGTGTGTATACGTGTGGGTGTGTTTCTGTGAGTGTGTCTATGTGTCTTGTATTTGTTCGGGTGGTGTGTGTGTTATTGCGTGTGTGTGCGTGCTTGTATGTGTGTATGTATGTATGTGTGTGTGTCTCTGAGTGTTTGTTGTGATTGTTGAGACAGTGTTGCGTGTATATATGTGTGTTTTTTCTTTGAGTGTGTGTGATTTTTTTTACTGGGGAACGGGCATATTGTGTTTGTGTGTGGGTACATATGTGTGTATACATGCGTGTGTGTGTGGGTGGGTTGCGTTGTATTTACGTGTTTGTGTCTGTATCTGTGTATGTGTGGGTATGTTTGTGCGAGTGTATCTTGTAATTGTCAGGGCGGTGTGTGTAGATGTGTGCATGTACGTGTTTACGTGTGTGTGTATGTGTGTTTGTCTGTGAGTGTTGGTTGTAATTGCTTGAATCGTATTGCATGTGTATAAATGTATGTTTTTTCTTGGAATGTGTGTGGGTTTGTGCTCGAGCGTGGGAATATTGTGTTTGTGCGTGTGTGTATATGTATGTGTGTGTTTGTGTGGGAGGTTTGCGTTGTTTTTGCGCGTGTATTTGTATATCTGTGTGTGTTTGTTGTGGATGTGTGCCTGGGGGGGGGTATGTTAGAGTATGTTGAGTTGTGGTCTGTATTTTTGAATAAATATATTTTCCTTATTTATTCGTGTTTGGTCAGTGGTGTTGTCTGGGCATTCGTACAGTGGGAAAATTAGGAATTTGGGGGACTTGTTATGTGCACAGAGATCTAAGTGGCCACTAAGTGGTGTCTGTCTTGTGATGGGATTCCTTAATTATTGGGGGCTGGACTGTCATCCTGTCTATGAGGGTGAGACTAGTCTGCCCTATGTTGTCTTTGTGGCACCCTTCACACCTAATAGCATAAAGTAAATTTTTTAATGCGCAGGTGAAGTTATTTTTTACGACAAATGTCTGTCCTGACTGGAATTTGTATATTGTTCCTTCAATGAGATGGATGCAAGTCCTGCAGTTAGATCGACCACATTTTTTTGACGGTGAGTGTCGGGCTTGTGTCGGGTAATTTTGCATTGGTAAGTTTTTTAGGGATTTGGGTTGTCTCTTCCTTTTTATTACTTTATGCGTTTTGAGAGCATTTTTTAGACGTGGACCTTGAAACACATGACCATATACGCACATGCACACTTCACACAAGGATACATATGGAGACACACATCCAACACATCACATACGCACGTACATAATCACACAAACCCATACACAGACACACTCAAACCTGCACACACAAGGAGTCAGAAGTACACACACATATACAAGCACACAAACATGAACACAAACAGGCACATGGATTTGCAGAATACATACATACCTACAAACGTGCACACAAGCATACATATATATATATGCATACACACATACATGCATACACACATAGATGCATACACACACTGACATACATACATACATACACACACATACATGCATACATACAAACATATGTGTATGCACATGCACACTGACGCACATGCATGCACACAAACAAACAAAAAAAGAACGTAATTCCGATAACGGACACAGACGACCGCAACAATATCAAGAACACGACAAATAACGACAGCAGCAGCGGCGGTAACAACGATTGGTGCAATATCGAGAATAACCAGCCGAAATTGCAAAGATAATCTGGATCTCGACTGAAGAGAGAAAACTCCGAATGACATGTCCGTGTTTTCTTTGTATCATCTATCTGGATGTTTTGCGTTCTTGTCCCATTTTGTATTATATACATATATATATATATATATATATGTGTGTGTGTGTGTGTGTGTGTATATATATATATATATATATATATATATATGTATATATGCTTATATATTTATATTGGTCATAAAAATGTACTATACTAAGATGAGAGTACGAATTTCTTAACTCGACATATATTTTAGTAAGCTCGCAACTACGCAATAACCGTAATGTTCATAATTTGCAGATGGAATATAGAAGCGTTTCTTGGATATGCAACAAATAAACAGTCACACAGAGATATTACCATAAATCCGGTTCTCTTCAGCAAGATAAAGTTGACAAAAGCAATTTATATAGTACTACTCGAGATTTAAATGTTGAAGTGAAAGAATAGGAAAAATAACAACAAAAGACAAGGGAAGGGAGTATATTAGTGACGTAGAAAGTGGTCACAGATGTAGAGAAGAAGAAATGAAAGGCATGGATAGGGAGAGAGATTTCTTTGATATAGGGGCAATGAACAGAGGTAGAACAAATGAAACGGAGACAGGAGGAGAGGAGGTAAAGTTAAGGTAAGATTGGTGAATGGAGTGCCACTGGTGGTCGGGTATCTCACTAAGTAGACTTTAAATCGATTAGAATGGTAGCTGAATACAGAGAGAGGCAGGAAGCGGTAAGCAATGACCGAAAGGAATAAGAGAAGGCGTAACGGAGGAGGAAGCTATGCTGAGATAAGGAAGATGGTACAAGTAGAATAGAGAAAGAGAATGCTGCTAGCATTGCTAAATAATAAGAGCATAACCACAGTTAAGAGAAATCGTAAAAACTTTATGTAATGAGCAAAGTGGAATAAAATTTGTACTTACACGCAAAAATTACATCAGAGAATCAATTAAGTAACGAGGTATTACGTTGGTGAAGGATAGCGAGCGATTACCTGCAACACAACTTACAAGCACAGTGGTTAGTATTGTACAGGTAAGCCCCCACAAACTACGGACTAAGATAAGTAATATTCTGTGACTTGAGGTGGTGTATGTCTGTGACTAGGAAGCTAGAGAGTTTACAGGCTCTATTTGTAAACAAATTCATATGAGGCCGGTAGGGGCACATGAATTATTAGGTAAATCTGAGCTTCCTGAAACAGCGGTCGAGTGAAGAAATTATGTACTTTCTTCTTCGTATTCAGCATTTTTTATGATCTCTGCAAATATATTTGTACACACACACACACACACACACACACACACACACACGCACATTCACATACACACACACACACACACACACACACACACACACGCACATTCACATACACACACACACACACACACACACATGTAAGTATGTGTGTGAGCGTATGTGTTTATCTTTCTGAATATATGTAGTTATATGCGTTTATGTGAATCTATCTAGCTATCTACGCACACATACATACACGCATAAATTTATCACTGATTGCTAGAACATTTAGTGAACAGTTTGAATGGATGCTTATGCTTCACTTCTGGTTTGAGCTTTTTACAAACTTCACACAAACCTGGGTAACATATCAATAGAAAACATCGTTCAACACAGCAGAGTATTGAGGTCGATGTAATCGAATAGGCTCCTCACCAAAAATTTCAGGCCTTGTGCTTATAGTAGAAAGGATTATTATTATTATTATTATTATTATTATTATTATTATTATTATTATTATTCAGTAGTTTTATTTTTATAACGTGCTTTCACTTCACTACCGAGCGCAGCTCTGTGCGCCTTGGGTATGTGCTGTGGTTTGCTGTGGTGCTCTTATGTTTACTGTATTGAAAGTGTTTTGCGTAGGATGTGTGCAGTACCCAGTAGTGCAATTTTCTGTATGTTATATATATTTGTAAGTCCTGCTATTTTTGTTATGTATTTGTCTGAATATTTTTTTAGGAATTGTTTCTGTTTTTAGATTCCACATTCGAGTTATCTCTATTTCCAGGTCTTTGTATTTTGAAAGTTTTTCCATTTCTTTTAGAGAAACGTTGTCATCTGCTGGTATTGATACATCAATTAGAAAGCATTTTTTTTCTTCATGATCTTTGACAACTATATCTGGTCTATTTGCCTTAATTTCTCTATCTGTGTGTATTGGCATATCCCAGAGTATGGTTGCTTTCTCGTTTTCTGTGACCTTTTCTGGCGTGTGTTTATACCATCTTTTTTATTATTATTATTATTATTATTATTATTATTATTATTATTATTATTATTATTATCATTATCATTATCATTATTATTATTATTATTATTATTATTATTATTATTATTATTATTATTATTATTATTATTATTATTATTATTATTACCATCATCATCACCATCATCATTTTATCACAGGTTTTGTTGGCGCTCCTGGAATTTTGCATGCGTAGCGGGCTTACTATCTGAAGTCTGTGGTACCATGCTATTTGTTCTTTTCGGCAATCTAACACTTAACTGATTATTCTGGCCGTGCCAAGGAGGCAAAACTTTGGTGACTTCTACTAGGCATTCTATTCCAATTTCTTTTATATTTCTTTGAAGCCTTCTGATACTGTACTCAAGGACCCAACAATAATTGACACTTCCTTCACCTTCATTTTCCATACCCAGGCTATTTCGTACTTTCGTTGTGTCTCTCTATCTTTTCGCCTTCCTGCTTGACTATTCGTGGGTCAAAGGGGCATGTAACTTCAACTAGCATATGTAATGCATCTTGTCCACCACTACTAGGTCCGGTCTGTTATGCTCTAGCACTTGATCTGTTTCGATTGAGAAATCCCAGACGATTCTGATAGTCTCTGACCCTGTCACTCACTGTTGTTTGTGCTCATATCACGTCTTGTCTCTCTCTAACCCTCTCTTTTTGCACAGTTTCCAATGTTGCACTTTCGCTACCTGGTCGTGTTGTTTTGGGCAAGTCTAGGGCATTCGTTTGTGATATGGGCAATGGTTTCAACCCCTCTATTGCAGATGCGACACAGCGGAGACACTTGCTCATTCCTCAGGTTGACCCTCCAGTTCGTGGCCAGAGCTTGGTCCTGCGCTGCCTGTATAGTGCCTTAGGTCTCTTTTTTTAGGGTTCTTTCATCAGTCATTCCCAGCTATTTTTTCTAGTAACCTCTGATGAGTCTACATGGAATTGATTGTGTAGTCCCTTCTTGCGTAATTCTTCATGTCATTTTTGTACTTCTTCCTTTGTTTTCCATCTTTGTCTGCTCTCAATACTCCCTCATTCCTAACTGTCACTAGCAAGGTTTCCTTACTTTGGGTTAGGTAACTCATTATACTCACGAGCTCGATACATGCGCAGTCTTCCAAACTTATCAGTCCCCTTCCTCCATTTACTCTCTTTATGTATAGGCGATCAGTGTCTGAACGTGGTTGATGGACTCCATGCAGCGTTAGGAGCTTTCTTGACTTCCTGTCCATCTCCTTTAGCTCCTCCTCTATCCACTTCAGGATTCCAGCGCCATACCGAACTACTACAACCGCGCGCGTGTTTATTGCTTAAATTATGTTTCTGGCATTGAGCGTTGAAGCCAATATGTTTCTCGCTCGCTGCGGGTACTCTCTTTTTGTCTTTTCCATCATATCGTGGTGTTTGATTCCATCAGCCTCAAGTATTCCCAGGTATTCATAGTTGGATTGAGGTTGAATTGCCTTCATTATTTCACCACTTGGCAACTATATGCCTTCTGTCTTGGCAAGCTTTCCTCGTCTCATCACCATCGTAGTACATTTTAAGAAGCTAAACTTTATCTTAATATCTTTGGAGAAAATCCGCATAGACTGGAAGAAGCTATCCAGTTCTATCTCAGTTTTTGTGAATAGCTTCAGGTCGTCCATGAATAGCAAGTGGTTTAGTTTTTCCTTACCTCTTTGGAGATCATACCCCAACTTTGTTTTCTGTAGTATTTCACCCAAGGAGATCATTACTGCCACGAACATTGTTTCCCTGGAAGATTCCTTTCTTGATTTTCGTCTCTCCTATTACTTGCTTCCCTGCTGTCAATTCCGTTCTCCAGTATTTCATGCCATTCTATATAAGGCTTCTTATTATCCAGGAGTGTGGTGTCATATGGTATGCTCTGCGATAGTTAACCCATGTCATGCTCAGGTTTGTATGTCTTCTCTTGGAGTTCCTGATAATTAGATTACCAATTAAGAGCTGATCCTTCGTTAACCCGGATCCTTTTTCCGCACCCATTCTGTTCAATGGGTAGTAGCTCACTTCTTTCCAAGTATCTGTACAGTTCACCGGCCGAAGCACCTGACATTAGTTTCCACATTAGCGGAAGGCATGTTATTGCTTTGAAGTTGGATGCAACATTTCCCTTTTCAGCATCCTTGGTACATAAAACAATGTCCTCTTTGTCATCCAGCTGGGTACTGCGCCTTCCTGCAAGTACTCATCTAGCTGTTGTGCTCTACTTTCATTAGAGCCCTCTCAGCTTCTGCATCCAATACCCTTAGACCCAATCCGGTCCTGGGCTCTTCCAATTTAGAAATTTTCTTAACTGCTTTTTTACCATTTCTGTAGTTATCTTTTTGTCTTCTTTCACTTCTATAGTTCTTAACCTCTCTTAGATTTCATGCAGCCACTCCACTTCATCATTATGCTCTACAGGTTGGTCTCAGATTCCTCTCCAGAATGCCTTGCTTTCCTCTGCATCTGGTATCATTGAAACAGTTTCTTCTGATTTGATTCATATTATTATTATTGTTATTATTATTATTGTTGTTGTTGTTGCTATTATTATTATTATTATCATTATTATTATTCAGTAGTTTTATTTTTATAACGTGCTTTCACTTCACTACCGAGCGCAGCTCTGTGCGCCTTGGGTATATGCTGTGGTTTGCTGTGGTGCTCTTATGTTTACTGTATTGAAAGTGTTTTGCGTAGAATGTGTGCAGTACCCAGTAGTGCAATTTTCTGTATGTTATATATATTTGTAAGTCCTGGTGTTTTTGTTATGTATTTGTCTGAATATTTTTTTATTATACCTAAGGCACCTACTATGATAGGAATTGTTTCTGTTTTTAGATTCCACATTCGAGTTATCTCTATTTCCAGGTCTTTGTATTTTGAAAGTTTTTCCATTTCTTTTAGAGAGACGTTGTCATCTGCTGGTATTGAAACATCAATTAGAAGGCATTTTTTTCCTTCATGATCTTTGACAACTATATCTGGTCTATTTGCCTTAATTTCTCTATCTGTGTGTATTGGCATATCCCAGAGTATGGTTGCTTTCTCGTTTTCTGTGACCTTTTCTGGCGTGTGTTTATACCATCTTTTTTCTGTTGCTATTCCATAATGTTGGCATAGCTTCCAGTGTATATAGGTCCCAGCTCTGTCGTGTCTGTGAATATATTCCTTCTTAGCCAGGACTGGGCAGCCAGAGATAATATGATTTATTGTTTCTTGTCGATCTCCACATATTCTACAGTTACTTGTTATATTTCTTTTCATTATGTGTTTTTGGTAATTTCTGGTGGGGAGGCTTTGGTCTTGTGCAGCAATTAAAAATCCTTCAGTCTCTGCTTTGAGTCCTGAGCTTCTCAGCCATTGCTGGGATTTTTCTCTGTCTATTTCTTTCGCATTTAGTTTAGCCCAGTATTTACCATGTAGGGGCTTTTCTTGCCATCGTTTTATCATGGTCCGTTGCTGTTCTAGTTTTAGTTTGGATTTCATTTGTTTTATAGCTTTTGTTGTTTCTTCTTCTTCTTCTTCGTATTTGTTAGGTAGATTGATTTCTTGTTTGTATTTGTCAGCTTCCTTAAATACTGAAAACAGTTTTTTGTTTTGCTCGTGTTTTGTGGCTATTTGTATTAGTTTCCCTTGCTTCTGGAGTAGGTATTTTTGCAGTCCTATGGTGGTTATTTTATAATAGTTTTCTAGCTGTATAAGACCCCTGCCACCTTCTGTGCGTTGTATATATAGCCTTTCTATGTCAGATTTTGGGTGGTGCATCCTATATCCTGTCATTATTTTTCTTGTTTTCCTGTCTATTTTACATAGTTCGTTTAGTGTCCAGTTAAGGATGTTGTAGCTGTAGCTTATAACTGGGACAGCTAAAGTGTTGATACCCATTATCTTGTTTTTAGCATTGAGCTCTGTTTTTAGTATTGATCTAACTCGTCTATAGTACTCTTTCTTTATTTTTTCTTTCATTTGTGTATGTTGTATCCTATCTAGTTCATTGACTCCTAAATACTTATATGGTTGGCTTTCGTCTAGTTCTCTTATTTCATTGGCTTTATCTAGTGTTATATTGCTACTTTTAACTAATTTTCCTCTTTTCAGGGTTGCTTTGGCACATTTTTCTAATCCGAATTTCATTTCTATTTCCTTGGTAAAGCCGTGTACTGTCTGTAGTAGTGTTTCTAGCTCTTTGTCGTTTTTTGCATATAATTTTAGGTCATCCATATATAGAAGGTGGCTGACTGTTTTTCCATAGCATTTGTAACCGCATCCAGTTCTATTTAGCAATTCTGTTAGAGGTGTGAGTGCCAGGCAGAACAGGAGTGAAGAGAGCGTGTCTCCCTGGAATATTCCTCTTCTAATGGGGATGGCTTTCGTTTTCACAAGTCCCTCTTTTGTTTGGAGCTGTAGCACTGTCTGCCATTTGTTCATTGAGTGCTCTATGTATTTTATGATAATTGGTGCCACCTTGTTTATGGCTAGTGTTTCCAGAATCCACGTGTGGGGAACACTGTCGAAAGCCTTTTGGTAGTCCACCCAGGCCATACTGAGGCCTTTCTTCTTTCTGCGGCTGTCTTCAGTTATGGCTTTATTGATCAATAATTGATCTTTACAGCCGTATGAGCCCTTGCAGCATCCCTTCTGCTCTTCTGTTCTTCTTCTTCTTCTTCTTCTTCTTCTTCTTCTTCTTCTTCTTCTTCTTCTTCTTCTTCTTCTTCTTCTTCTTCTTCTTCTTCTTCTTCTTCTTCTTCTTCTTCTTCTTATTATTATTATTATTATTATTATTATTATTGTTATTATTATTATTGTTGTTGTTATTATTATTATTATCATTATTATTATTATTATTATTATTATTATCATTATTATTATTATTATTATTATTATTATTATTGTTATTATTATTATTGTTGTTGTTATTATTATTATTATTATTATTATTATTATTATTATTATTATTATTATTATTATTATTATTATTATTATTATTAAAGTTGGCGAACTGGCAGAATCGTTTGTATGTCGGTCAAAATGTTTACCAGCATTTCGTCCGTATTTACGTTCTGAGTTATGATTCCGCTGAGGTCAACTTTACGTTTGATCCTTTCGGGGGTGATCTTTGCGGTCGATGTAATCAACTTACATCCTCCCCACCAACTTGCTGGCTTTGTACCAGAATTTGAAATCAATATTATTATACTTCTTTTTGGGCGATGGTTTCACAGAATTGTTACAAGCGTCCCTGGATGATACCTTGCGGTATTTACTTACAACCCTTTACATTCTAATTTCAAAATGTAAAATTCGACTCCGCCTTTCATTCTTACTGGAGAGAGTTAAGTATTGAATCGATGGAACTGACTCTGTACCATTTAACTTACATATGTGGCTATGTGCCAATTTGAGAAAGACATGTAGCAATATGACCACCCACATGAAGAACAGGCCCTGAAGAATTTTACGAGACACAATCTTCTGTAATTTTCACACGCTTATTATTTAATTAGATTTATGCTTTTAGGAGAAAATCACTTCATGACGTTTGTAAATTTCATTCCGCTGATTGTCTTTTTTCGATTCATACCATTTTAATCATTTTACTTAGCTGAAAGGCGGCGAACTGGTATGATCGTTAGCACATCTGCGAAAATGCTCAGCCGTATTTCGTCCGACCTTGCATTCTGAATTCAAATTCCACCGAGGTCGACTTTGCTTTTCATCCTCTCGGAGTCGATGAAATAAGTACCAGTTATGCACTGGGGCTCGATGTAATTAAGTAGCCCTCTCCCCCATAATTCCAGGTCTTGTGCCAATAGAAAAAAGGATTATTTTACTTAGCTGAAAGGCGGCGAGGAGACGGAATCTTTAGCATGCCGAGCAAAATGCTTTGCGGCATCTCGTCTGTCTTTATGTTCTGAGTTCAAATGCAACCCAAGTCGACTTTTCCTTTCATCCCTTCGGGATCGATATAATAAATACCAGTTGAGCATTGAGGTCGATGTAATTGACTCATCCCCTCCTCCGAAATTGCTGGTCCTGCGCCAAAATTCGAAATCATTATTTTACTTAGCTGAATGTATAATCTTAATGGTGAAAGATGTTATTTCGAAAACAAATTCATTCGCTGAAACAGTCATGCTATCATTAACGTACCATATTGTTTGTAAAGAATGATAATAATTTCCATTGAGTTTACTTGAAACAAGTAACCAGAAAGAAGTGTTTCATGTTGCAAGGATGAGTTAATCAGAAGTTATGAATACCGTGTAACGGATGCTTGAGTTTATAGGACAGTTGTGAAATATTTTTATGTTAGTAAGTCAAGTCCGATGACCGGAGCCTATAAAAATGAAAAGAATAATAGAATGCAGTTTTATTTGTATATATTCGCGTGCGCCTATATCTATGTGTCTATGTATATGTATCTATATGTATGTATATACATATGTATGTATGTATGTATGTATGTATGTATGTATGTATGTATGCATGTATGTATATGCCATATATATATATTTGATGGGATCATTGTTGGCGTTGCGTGTTGATATACAGCGTGCCACAGGTATGTTTGTCCTGAATAAGTGCATTTCTCGGTGTGATTTTGGTTGAAAACTTTTACGAAGTCTTCAAAATTATTATTATTATTATTATTATTATTATTATTATTATTATTATTATTATTATTAGTAGTAGTAGTAGTAGTGGTGGTGGTGGTGGTGGTGGTGGTGGTGGTAGTAGTAGTAGTAGTAGTAGTAGTATTTTCCGATTTATTTGCGTTTTATTTCATTTTCTGGTCGGGTCTCAACCAGAGATCCAAGGCACGTATAGAGAGAAATTGGAGAAATTAAATGGAGAGAATTTTCTTGAGAATTCGGGTGGATGATGTCAAAATAATTCTCATAAATTGTTAATTTCCCAGGGATCTGGTCAAAGCATTTTTTTCTGCCATTGTTGATTATTCCTAGGGTACTTACAGTTACAGGGTGGTTTTGGTTTTTAATTGCCACGTCTTGATATCTCAATCTAAAGTTCCTTATATTTTGGCAGTTAAAAATTCCTTTGCTGAGATGTTTCTACCAGAAGGCACTGTCATATCAGTTAACAGGCATAGATTTTGTTTTGATGACAATGTCTGGTGGGTTATCATTTATTTGTCTGTAAGTACGTATGCCATAATCCCATAGGATGGTAACGTTCTCTCCCTCAATGACTAGCTCTGAGTGGTGTTCATACCAGTTCTTAGGGTGCGAGGTATAATGACGGCATACGTTCCAGTGCAAGTATTTGCCAACTTGTTTATATCTGGTTTTATATTTTGTAGGAGCAAGGACTGAGCAACCGGCAGCAATGTAGTTAATACGCTCCAGTTTGACATTACAGAGTCTACATTTTGTATCTACCTCATTGTGTGGGATATCAGCTTGATAGTTCCGAGTAAAGGAGTCTCTGATATTGTGCCGGTTGGATAAATCCTTCTGTTTCGGTTGTCAAACCAGCACTCTGCAGCCTCTGATGAGTTCTTCTCATATTTACATCAGCTTCCCAAGCTCATTCCAGGTATTGCCCATGTTATGGTTTTTCTTACCACAGTCTCGATATTACCTTCAAGCTTTCCTGTTTGGCTTTTGTTCTACACTTTTTGCTGACTTAGTGGGTGATGTGTCCTCCTTAACAGCATCATAATCAGGGAGGTTACATTTTCGTCTAAATTTATTTGCTTCCTTTGAGATTGAGTGCAGTTTCTTAATCTCTTCATGTTCAATTACCAGCTGTATTATCCAGTCAGTGTTACTTTGGATGTACACTTGGAATCCTATAGTGGTCGTTTTATTGGACATTTCAAGTTGGATTAAACCTCTACCGCTTTCTTTTCATGGGAGATAGAACCTGTGGACGTCTGATTTTAGATGGTGCATCCAGTGTAGTGTCAGCCGTTTCCTGGTCTTTATTGTCCATACGCTAGATTTTACTCAGATTCCAACTGATGACAAAGGCTATACTGGACAACTGGTACTGCCAGGGAGTTCATCGCTGCAATTCTACTCTGGGAGTTCAGCTTAGTATTCAGGACCATTCTGACACGTTTATTATTATTATTATTATTATTATTATTATTATTATTATTATTATTATTATTATTATTATTATCATTATTATTATTATTATTATCATTATCATCATTATCATTATCATTATTATTATTATTATTATCTTTATTATCATTATTATTATTATTATTATTATTATTATTATTATTATTATTATTATTATTATTATTTTATGTTTGACTTTTGTTTTGCATTTGTACAAGTTGGATCCAAGTCTCACCCAGAGACCTCAAGAGACAACAAGTTAGAAGTTCATGTAGGTGTTATGCCTAGGGTACCATATATTTGGATTTGTACAGTTTTGTTCAAGTGAATGTTTAAGAAACCATAAGAAAATTATGTTTGCTTTAAAATTTGAGATCACATAGACAGTATTTTACGTAGGATATGGGCAGTTCCCATGAGCACTATCTTTTGAACTTCAGCCATTTTGGGGTTTCCTGGAATCTGATCTAGGTAGTAATAAGCCCGTTTCGCTGTCATTCCCAGGGCACCTATGACAATAGGTATTGTTTTTGTCTTCAGATTCCACATTTTGCTAATTTCTATTTCAAGATCTTTATATTTGCTCAGTTTTTGGTAGGTCTTGACAGATACGTTTATATCGATTGGGACAGTCATATCAATGAGGAGGCATGATTTTTGTCTGAAGTCTTTCAGTATGATGTCTGGCCTATTTGCGTCTATCTTTCTGTCAGTTTGAATGGTGAAGTTCCAGAGGAGTGCAATGTGATCATTTTCAAGTACTGGGGGTGGTTTGTGTTCCCACCAGTTTTTATCATGGGGCAAGTCCAGGTTTTTGCATATTACCCAGTGAATATATTGTGCAGCTCTATCATGCCTGTTGAGATACTCTGTAGGCGCAAGCAGACTGCACATGGAGACAACATGATCGATGGTCTCATTTTGTTGTTGGCATATACGACATAATGGGGAGCTGCCGTTCTTTAATATGTTGGCCTGGTAGTTCTTTGTAGGTAGGCATTGATCTTGGGCTGCTATGATAAACCCCTCTGTTTCTGATTTCAAGCCAGAGGCCATTAACCATTGGTGGGTAAGGGCTTTGTCAATATCTGCATTATTCGCTCTCTTTGGGTATTTGCCATTGAGAGGTTTTCCATACCATTTTTCAGTCATAATAGCTAAGGCAGCAATTTTAGCACGGGTTTTCAAGCGCTTAGCTTTTTCTGCAGGTGTTTCTAGTTCGTCTAATTCTTGAATTTGTTGCAATTGGAATTCACTTAGATATTCCTTTGCCTGTTTTGTTACTGAGTAAGATGCTTTCTTGCTTTCATATTTTAAGACAAGTTTTAGCATCCAGTCCTCAGAGTTTTTCAGATAGGTGTCTAGGCCAATTGTGGCTACCTTCATTGATAATGCCAGCTGTAAAAGTCCTCGGCCTCCTTCTTTTCTTGGCAGATAAAGACGTTCTATATCTGCCTTAGGGTGGTGCATTCTATGCATTGTCAACAGTTTTCGTATTTTTCTGTCAACATTACATATTTCAGTAATTGACCAGTTAACGATGTTAAAACTGTAAGTCACGACTGGTATGGCTAGAGCATTGATCGCTTCGATCCTGTTTCTCGCGTTCAGCTCTGTCTTCAGTATTGCTCTCACCCTGCGATAACATTCTCTTCTGATCCTTTCCCTCATCACTGAGTGCTTGATATTGTCCCCTTCAATTACCCCTAGGTATTTGTAGCTCTCCGCTGGTTCTAACTCTTTTATGACATTTTGCTGGTCAAGGTTCACATTAGATGTATTTGTCATTTTTCCTTTGATAAAGGTAGCTTTTGCACATTTATCAAGGCCAAATTGCATCCTGATGTCATCACTGAATTGTTTAACAATCGCTAGTAGGCCTTTGAGTTGTTGGTCATTTTTTGCAAAGAGCTTTAAATCATCCATATAAATGAGATGATTTATATTTTTATCAAATATTTTATAACCATACTGTGCATCATTGAGCAATTTTGAGAGCGGTATTAGGGCTAGACAGAAGAGGAGTGGTGATAGTGAGTCACCCTGGAAAATGCCACATGAAATTCTTACATCTCCAGCATTTAGAGATTCGTTGTCATTGTTCAACATCAGTGTGGTTCTCCATGATCTCATACTTACGGATAAAAAGTTTCGCAGAGTAGGAGCTATTTTATACATTTCCAGACATTTCCTAATCCAGCTATGTGGTAGGCTATCAAAGGCCTTTTTATAGTCTATCCAGGCTATTGACAAGTTTTTGTGTCGCTTGTGACAATCTTCTAAGATCATCTTATTGATGAGTAGCTGATCTTTACAACCATAAGATCCACGTTTACATCCCTTTTGCTCATTAGGGAATATGCTACTTTCTATTAAAAAACTATAGGTGTACTCGGTTAGGACAGATGTTAGCGTCTTATACATTGTTGTTAAGCAGGTTATGGGTCGATAATTTTTTGGTTCGTTTGTTTCCTCATTTTTTGGAAGCAGGAATGTTAAACCATTAACTAGCCAAGAGGGCATCAAACTAGGATTTTGCAAAACATCGTTGTAAAGTTTTGTTAGCAGTTCATGACTTTCTGGGAAGGCATTCAACCAGAAGTTAGGAATTTTATCCTTTCCTGGAGACTTCCATTTGCTTGACCTCCTGAGAGCAGATCTTATATCTTCTACCTTGACCCCCTCCCACTTTTGCTCCTCTAAGGAGTCTAGGTCTGTAGATATTCTATCAATCCAAGGGGCCTTTTCATTGTATGTTTTATCTTCTGCCCAGATTTTATTCCAAAATTCTTGCACTTCTTCTTTTGATGGGACAGACTTTATTGTTACTGGTGTTTTCCCTATCTTCCTGTAGAAATTTTTGGGGTTATTTTTGAACATGTTATTATCTCGGAAGAATCTAACACGCTTTTCATACCTTGCTATGCGGGCAGCTTTAGCACATACCTTTTGCTTGATGGTTTCTATGGTGGCATCAATGTCAACTATGGTTTTCATATTATATTTTTTCTTTAGTTTATGGGTCTTTGTAGGTTTGATACTCTTGTCAAATTTAAGGTTTTTCAAACATTCTATGTCAGATCTAAGCAGCTTAATTTGGTGTTGAATGCGTTCTTGCCAAGAAGGCTTTTTGTGGGAGTGTTGTCTTTTTCTAATCTTTTCACCACATAGAATCGTTGAGATTCTTGCGGATGCATAGTACAGGTGGTTGAGATCTGTAATATCAACATCATTAGCTGAAATTATATCCTTAAGTGCAAGGCGGATTTTACCAATTATTTTCAGGTTTTGGTTAGAATTGCGAATTTTGGGGAGAGTGTCGCGTTCATTCATACTAGTTTCTTTAATTTTCAGCCATTCAATCATGATCTGATTTATTAGATCATGTAGTTCTGTTGCGTCGATTTCTGTATGACTTTCTTCATCTATTTGATTTTCACCTGTATTAGTGTTTATGGTTGGTTCAGAGAGTATTTCACTTTGCCTATCAGTTACCTTAACTCTTTCAATCATTACTGTATTTTCCTCAGCCTTGGGCTGGTTTATAATTATTTCCTCTGTACTATCTTCTTTAGCTGCAGTTTCATTCTTTTTATCCTTTACTGTTTGCTTAATTTGGTCAACCTCTACTTCAGTTAGTAATTTTTTTTTCATAATGTTTCTTCTGACGTTGGCAAGTTTGTTACTGTCTATGTAGGGTCTTACTTCAAGGTGTTTCTGTCTCCAGTTTAAGTAGGTTTGTACAGTATTAGATTTATCTGTAGGGAAATATATGGCATGGTAGAAGGCTGTAAGAACTTCTTTATTATCTTCCCTAGACCATTTTTCATTCTTTTTCGTTTGGTTATTTGATGACGAGCATGGATGGCCATCTGTTGGAATATTCCGGTTGTGGGGTACTTCCAGCTCCTGTGTGTCGGGAAGATTTGAACCAGTAGCAGATTTCTCGTCTCGGATCTGGTTCATTATCCGAGTAAGTGGTCCTTTATAATGCGGTCTATGACCATTCCGGTTTATATTTTGTTTTATTAACAGTGAGGCATAACAAGCTTCGACGTTGACGCTAGGGGACGGATCTGTCTGCTTAGGATACATTTTTTGAGACAACACCGTCTCCGAGCTCTCGTGACGTAGCTTCTTAAGGCTAGCAGATCTATTTCGAGTAAGTGGCCCTTCGTGATTCGGTTGATGACCAATCTGGTTTGTGATCTGCCTTGTTATCATTGAGGCATGACGAGCTTTGGCGTTGACATTAGGGGACGGATTTGTCTGTTTCTCAGCATGTAAACATTGCTCGTAGCGTAGTTTTTTAAGGCTAGCAGATCGGTATTCATCTGTATTTTTTTTGTTGATAGATTTATCTCCGGGCATAGTGTATTTTTGTGTGTGTGTGTGTGTGTGTGGCGTTTTAAACTTATGAATGGTTCACTGTCTGTGTTTGTTCACAAAATGAAAATAAATAAAGAAGAAAAAAAAAAAAAAGTTTTGGTTTTGCTTCGTTTGTGATATGTGTTTTCGTATGCGTGAGTGTGTCCTGTGATTTTCACGTAGTTGTGTAAACATTAAGATGCATGTGTAGTTCTATGGGTATCAAAACGTATATGTCATTGTGTACACGTTCGAGTGTATGCGTAATTATTCAATATATGTACTTACTATTTTGTTCCATTTCTTTTTTATATAGTTTGTAAACTTTCCGGTGTTGATTTTGCGTGTGTGATCGCACGTGTTTCACTGAGACATCGTGCATAGGAGGACCTGTGCTTTGTATTGCAGTGAAATTTCATTTTTTAAGAATAAAAAATATTTAAAAAAAAATTATCTTCGTTAAAAGACCGCTTCCTTCAAATCTTCCACCGGTTCTGTTGCCTAATTCCATCGATGTTATTGGATTAGATATGTTTTTGTATAGGGAGCCCGGTGTAGCACATCCATGTTGTTATTCAGCCCGGTGCTGCTCTTATTATTATTATTATTATTATTATTATTATTATTATTATTATTATTATTATTATTATTATTATTATTATTATTATTCGGTAGTTTAATTTTTATAACTTGATTTCACTTCACTACCGAGCGCAGCTCTGTGTGCCTTGGGTATGTGCTGTGGTTTGCTGTGATGCTCTTATGGTTACTGTATTGAAAGTGTTTTGCGTAGGATGTGTGCAGTGCCCGGTAATGCAATTTTCTGTATGTTATATATATTTGTAAGTCCTGGTGTTTTTGTTATGTATTTGTCTGAATATTTTTTTATTATACCTAAGGCACCTACTATGATAGGAATTGTTTCTGTTCTTAGATTCCATCATTCGAGTTACCTCTATTTCCAGATCTTTGTATTTTGAAAGTTTTTCCATTTCTTTTAGGGAAACGTTGTCATCTGCTGGTATTGATACATCAATTAGAAAGCATTTTTTCCTTCGTGATCTCTGACAACTATATCTGGTCTATTTGCCTTAATTTCTCTATCTGTGTGCATTGGCATATCCCAGAGTATGGTTGCTTTCTCGTTTTCTGTAACCTTTTCTGGCGTGTGTTTATACCATCTTTTTTCTGTTGCTTTCCATAGTGTTGGCATAGATTCCAGTGTATATAGGTCCCAGCTCTGTCGTGTCTGTGAATATATTCCTTCATTGCCAGGACTGGGCAGCCAGAGATAATATGATTTATTGTTTCTTGTCCATCGCCATATATTCTGCAGTTACTTGTTATGTTTCTTTTCATTATATGTTTTTGGTAATTTCTGGTGGGGAGGCTTTAGTCTTGTGCAGCAATTAAAAATCCTTCAGACTCTGCTTTGAATCCTGAGCTTCTTAACCATTGCTGGGATTTTTCTCTGTCTATTTCTTTTGCATTTAGTTTAGCCCATTATTTACCATGTAGGGGTTTTTCTTGCCATGGTTTTATCATGGTCCGTTGCTGTTCTAGTTTTAGTTTGGATTTCATTTGTTTTATAGCTTTTGAACTCTGGGAACATTTGTCTGGCCAGCGGAGACCACACCCGTTAACTATCCAGAATACAGAGGTGCCTCAACTTCAACGCAAGCCTGCGCATCATTAACCAAGGCATCCCTAAACCACCCTTTAAAGGATTTCGACAACAGACAGAGCGTTTCACAAGTGGCGACCTGCCCTTCCACAAAAAGCGAAAGAGCTGTCTCTCCAACCTGATCAACCACGAATCCGGACAGGGCATGACAGTCAGGCGGTAGGTAATGACCGATGCGATAAACACATTGGCCACCTCCACCCTTCTTTCAGGGATAGCCACCGCCAAGACCAGGTCTTGACTACTGCAGCCACCCTGCTCAATACCTCCATCCAGTTCTTCTCTATCTGGAGGCCTGGTTCAAACCAAACTCCCAGAAACTTAACCGGTCCCTCCGTCCAGCGCCCAACAACGCTGTCTGAAGGCATCGACTTTTCAACTCACGTGCCGAGCTGCAAGCCGACCGACTATTCCCGGTTAATCTTTGCTCCTGCCACCTCCTCGTTAGCCTCAGTAGTCTTACCCACTTCACGTTGGCGTGCTACTGAGGTTACGCTGATAGTGATATCATCCACGTAAGCCGTAACAAACTCCTCTAGACCTGGTTCTTTCGGAATGCCACTCAACCTTCACAGTAGGGGCTCGAGAGCCACCACATACAAAAGCGGTGAGAGCGGACATCATTGACGAACCGAGCGTCTGATGCAGAACGGCTTCGAAAGGAAACCGTTCACCTGAATTATCGAGTCAATGTTGTGGTACAAAGTGATAAACCACCTGGGAAGCCAAGGCCCAGGACGAACCGCACAAGCACAGTCGCCAGGTATCGATGGTCAACCCTATCAAAAGCTTTAGACTGGTCCAAATGTACCAATACTCCACCTTTGCCAGATTTATTACCAACCTATTGTATAGCGGATAAGATGGAGGGTATCCTGAATGGTTCTGCCTGGGACGGCACATGTCTGTGCCTCCCCGACTATACCATCTGTGACACGTGCCAACCTTTTTGCTGAGACCTTGGCCAAAATCTTCACTTCTGCGTTTAACAGAATGATGGGCCTGAAATTCTTTATAACGTCCCCCTTGTCCGGGTCCTTTCTGACCAACGTCACTTCTCTCCGGCGCACAGATCTGGGGATAAACCCATTCTGTTGCCAGTTCGGGTAAACGTCAGCCAGTAGAGGTCCGAACAAGTTTGACATACATTTATACAGCTCGTACGGAAGACCATCAAGTCCTGGCGACCTACCCGCTTTACAGTCGGCCAAAGCCTCCATCACCTTCACAGGCGTGATTGGCTCTTCGCAAGACTCCGCATCCGACCCCGAGAAGCACGGCATCCTGGCAAGAAAGTCCTCGAGGGCTCTCCTACCACCGGGACCACTGTCACCCCAGAACAGCTGGGCGAAGTACTCCCGAAAGGCCTCACACATTTTCTCGGGTTTGTTTACCAAGACGCCATTATGATTCGTCAAAGACCGTATTGTAGAACTATTTCCTTGCCGAGCTTCCACCACTCGGGCACATCCAGCTGTCTTGATTCTTTCACTTCCCAATGCACGTAACTTAGCTCTGACAATACTACCTATGTGCTGGGCTTCATGATGCTGGTTTAATTCTATTCTTTTCACCCTCGCTTATTTGATGGCTCTTTTTAGGGCGTACCACCATTTGGTATTAATGATAGTACCTGTCAATGTCCTCTGTCTTAACAACTTCTTGATCCGCTTTCTGTATTCCTCAATCGCCAAAAAGAACGTATTAAGTTTCCAGTAACCAAATCCTTGACTATGTAACTTACCTATTGTCAGTTTACAGGTAACCATCTTGTGGTCACTGTAGCTGACTAGAAAAAACTGTGGACACTTAGCTATGGACTTATCTGTTTCTCTAATTAAAATCCTATCTAGATATCTTCGGGAAGACCCGCCACTATTTGACCACGTCCACTGTGGAGTGTTCGGGTGTTCCAACCTAAATGGATCTGCTAGCTGAAAGTGACTTAGCAGATCCCGTAAGCCTGGGTTACATTTTCTGTTCGTGTTCGAGCCAACACAATTTGTGTGTGCCTCACATATTGTGTTAAAGTCTCCTAACAATACTAGCGAATGCGACGTGGCCAGGAACTTGCCCAGGTCACGAAAATATTCACTTTGCGGGCCCATAATATTGGGTGCATAGATAGCAACTAACCTGATTATCTTGCCACAATTGAATGTCAGGTTGAGAACGAAATAGATTTGTTAAAATCCCGTCTCATTACCGACACAGAATTATCAGGTGGAGGGGGACGTCTCCACCTTTTCCTTTTCTCGCGGGATCGGGCCTGGCAATCCATGAAATATAGAATTATTAAAGTCCAATCTCATTGATGATACTGTCTTACGGTATTTGTTTTGTAAAATTCTATGAGTCTTATTTCACACTTCATACACGTCATAATTGTTATATTTCTCCGAAAGTTTTTTCTTTTTTTGCTGTCTTAATTAATTGAATTTTCTCATTAGTTCAGTATCTTTAGTGTATACGGCTATTATGCCTTTTTCCTCTTTTTCCCTTCTGGCAGTCTTTTTTGGTCGTTGTTCTGGAGTAGTCGCCGCTCTCGGTTGAGTTGCTGATTGTATTTTTCTCTTGTTTGTTGTTTTCTTCTCATCTTTTTCATCTTTTTCTTCTTTCTCCTCTTCCTCACTTTCCTTGCAGTTCTTTCGAATGTGGCCTAATTGGCCGCACAAAAACATCGGGGTTTTCGGCCCTCAACAAACACCAGGAGGATCTCCTCCCCTATCTCAATTGTCTCGGGAATTGCTTCAATTATTTTAGGGTCAGCCTGGATGAGGAGACTAATTGTTTGACCAGTCCAGTTAGCGTTTTCGGTAGCGGCAGCCTGGAGGAGAGTAATTTTCTCTTCCTGTTTGATTAGGACTGCCGCCACCAACCACATAGGATCCACTTCCGGTGGGACCCTTGTGATTTCAATTCTGGACGTTCTGATCCCCATATAAGTGGGGTGAGCGCCACGTCGTCCATTTTCAGCGTTTCTACTGAATATTTTTGAGCTATTTCTTTGTTGGTAAACCTTACTTTCACCGTACCAAACTTCCTGCCTCTTGTCAGATAAACCACATCGCTCTAAATTGGCTTCAGGCACTTCTCTATCTTCTCTTCTGTAATTTTCTCAATTTTTCTTTTTTGCAAACAATAAGTTTTAAATATTGTTTTCCGGTTTTCTTCTAAAAGTCATTTCCCCAGTAGTTGTATTTTAACCACGTTATCGCTTATTTGCATCATTTCATTGTATTTCATGAAATCACACTTATTCGTCGAAAGTAGCTGGGTTCAACCCCCAGCTGCCAACGCAAAACATGTTTTTAGTTTATTTTTTAGTTGTTCAGTTTGGATGCTAGGTGCATCAATTATTCTTTTGGACACAATACTTATGTGTTTTTTGGGGCTAACTCGGGAATTCTAGTGAAAGTTCTGACGAGCTTTGAGACAAACTCCAAATATCTCATAGATTTTGTTATCCTTTTTGCAACAGGAGAATCAAAAATTCCGTTTTCGGGGGAATCCACTATTTCTTTGCTCGTAGTTGACTCCTCGCCAGACAACATGTAATTCTTCGTTTCAACAGGAGAAACAAACATTTCTGTTCCAACGGTAGGCTTCTCGCTAGACGACACTCTTCCCTCCCCAACGGAGGAATGAACAACGCGTGCTTTCTACAAGCACTTACTGTTTTCATATGAAAACTCCAACAGTTACGAAATTCAACAATTTAACAAGAAACAGCAGTTATTAGAAACAGCAGTTATTATCAATAATAACACAAAGAAACAGCAATTTTCACCTCAAACTCATGTGCGACGCGTAAGAAACAAAAGAGACAGACGAAATACCGCTAAGCATTTCGCCCGGCGTGCTAACGTTTCTGCCAGGTCGCCACCTCAGAAACAACCACGATGTAAATATTATCCAGCTCACCGAAGGTCAAATGAGAAAGATAAATTTTTACTGTGTCTGGGCTTCTTTTTTCTCTCCGTTTCTCTTCCCCCTTCTCTCTCTCCTCTCTCCTCATTTCTGTTTTCGTTCATTGTCACTTCTTAAAAGATGCTAAAACGCTGCACTCAGACCCCGTCGCTACACCATTGTCAGGGTATTGATTTCATAACATTGTGTAAAACGATTTTTGTCCGTGGCTAGCAACTGTTATTTCCTATAGAAAGAATGAAAAATGTTTAATATTTCCTTCGAATTTGCCTTTGTTATATTTATTCAAACCCCAAAGAATCCCTGTTAACACATGGCTATGACGCTCACCACTACTCCTGCTCATCATCAGAGATGCATATATTGTTAGCTACTAAGGGACATACTCAAGTGGCTAAGGTCAAGCAACTGACAAGTAGATCTGTGGTGTTGAGCAGAGCATTTGCTATAATGATATTTCCGCTTCAGCAATTCAGCTCTGAATCTGTCTGAAATGTAATGGAAAGTAGGTAAGTTTCAAGACATTGATGCCCAGCTCACAAAAACAAAGTTTGAAGGGAATTGTAGTAATTTCCTTTTATTCGTAGATAAAAGCAAATGGGAAGTAACACTTACTCACCAAAACGAACAAACAAAAACATTTTGTTACACGGTGTAATCAGAAATCTGTTGGTGATAATAATGTGAATCAATATATCTTATGCTTGATCGAACGGACGACATCTAATCCGGCAAGCACAGCAAGCTTACTTCGTAATGAGGGTGATTATTGTACAGTTTATAGCACGAGGGGGTACTGAAAAGTTCCTGACTACGAGTAAAAGAAAATACAGGAGGATCAGTTAATAATGATTTTATTTAACATATTCCCCTCTCAGATTCCCACACTTATTGCAGTGGTCCTTCAGTTTTTGTAAACCTTGTAAAAGAACTCAGAAGGTTGAGCCTCCAACCAGACCTTTCGAGACACCCATGAAGTCAGGAACTTTTCACCAACCCCTCGTAAGTACTGTCTCGAATCCTAGGAGTCATAGGACCGTTTACCCCGTTTCCATGTCGTACAAGGTCATTCATTTACATCTGAGTGGACTGAACAAATGTGAAATGAAGTGTTTTGCTCAACAATACAACACACCACCCAATCCTAGACTCAAAACTACGATCTTGCAACATTCTAACTACCAGACCACGTTGCTTCACTTCGAACAGTTTGCAAGATGAAAAACAAAAACTATTATAAAAAATGGAAAATCTCTGGAGAGACGAGGGCCATGCAATATGGATTAGGTGTTCCATGGCAACACGTCATATGGGTGGAGATGCATTATACTGTAGATGTCTACTAGCCTACCATGGCAGTAACTGTATAGTTGGCGTGTCTGAACATATCCTAGTCCACTGTGCTTCCAAAATTTACCGAAGAAGTTAAACTAGTGTCTATAAAAGCTATTAACATGTAAATACTTCACCTACAACCGTATGAAGTAATGTCAAAAAGTCAAAAGTATGCCACGTCAGTAACCACCCAAGTATTGCACTTGCTTATCCCGCACTGATCTATAACCAAAAATTTACTAGGATGCAAGAAAAGCATACAAAATAATTCTAATAGATTTATTTGAAAATATATGCATCGTAGACGTCTAAAATGGAAAATTCTGATATTCTATGTATTCTTTATACTGCAATGTGGTAATAATAATAAGTTTTTTTATTTTAATCATATCTCAAATCGATAATTTTAAGCTTCAGAAACAAGTGAATAAATTGTTGATACTTAACACCGGATCAACTCCGATAAAGCAGACCTCTTTTAATAGCCATCCAAGCCGTGACCATTTTAAGTTTATGTAAAACTAGTATAATCTAATGTATCTATTCCTTATCTAAATTGGTAGCGTGAAGTTTGAGGGAGATTTGGCTGCTATTTTGACCAGGTCGAAACATTGTATAGAGGTTCCCTTATATAATTTGAGTATAAGAATTTTATTTCATGCAACTTATAAATAGCGTTTCTTCAACCAATAAAACTGTTTACGTCCCATTCAGTTTCACTCAAATGGCTTGGGTTAACACTAGACTATAGTGAAATATACTTCCCTATAATGGAACACAGCGAGATTGAACCTACGTCAACGTGGTTGTGAATCGAACTTCTTAATCACATGAGCATTTAAAATCTTCAATGAAATCCAATCCTGGTTATAAAAAGAAACAAAAAAAAAATCATCAAAAACATAAAAGCTGATATTCTGTCTTAATACCAACACTAATAACGAACAGAATAGAACTATAATAAAGTTAATTTTCAGCACTCTATTGATTTTTTAGTAACGACTGGTAGACCAAGTTGTAACACATTTGTAAACATTTAATTGATTTACATTTGATTAAGTAATGAACGATAAATTTGATTTATACTGTTCGGAGTTATTTCCTCTGAATTATTTTTCGGTTGTGAATTATCCGATCACTACTAAACTGATGAAAATTAACTAGCACGAGAAGAGTTGTGGAATCATTTCAACAAAAGACATTGGGAGAATGAAAATATTTCTCTTTGTTACATAAATGATTGTTATAAACGGACGTTAGAACATTATAAACGAACGTTACAACCCTATAAACAAACGTTATGACGTTCATTTATAGCAATATATTTGCTTTTTTTTTTTATTTTAGTCAACATAAATGCTTCACACGCAAATATTTATTTCTTTATTGCCCACAGGGGGCTAAACATAGAGGGGACAAACAAGGACAGACAAGGGGATTAAGTCGATTACATCGACCCAGTGATTAACTGGTACTTATTTAATCGACCCCGAAAGGATGAAAGGCAAAGTCGACCACTGCGGAATTTGAACTCAGAACGTAACGGCAGACGAAATACCACTAGGCATTTCGCCCGGCGTGCTGGCCATTCGCGTGTGACGCACACGAGAGTCAGTGACACAAATCAAGAAATACTTATGCTGTAAATCTTGAACATTTACAAGAATTCTATATATTTTTTTATTATTCTTTTACTTGTTTCAGTCATCTGACTACGGCCATGCTGGAGCATCGCCTTGAAAGGTCTTAGTGGAACAAATCGATTCCATGACTTATTTTTTAAGCCTAGTACTTGGAGGTTGGTGGTTGGGACGCTACTAGACAGTACGTTGGACAAGAATGGAAGAAAAGAAGGAAAGAAAAAAAGAAAATTTAGAGTATAAAGTTGGGAGATAATAAGATGATTTAAATCCGATAAAGATTGGAGAGGAATGTTATATAAATAATGGGACCGTAAAGGGGAGTTAATCTTGTATTTCTACAAATAATGTTGACATAAATGTGTACAATCATATATACATGTATACGCACATATATACACACATACATACATACACTCGTATACATATATACATATACACATACATACATACATACATACATACACACACACACACACACACACACACACACACACACACACACACACACACACACACACACACACACACATATATATATATATATATATATATATATATATATATATATATATATATATATTATATATATCTACATACATATACATGCACACATACATATATATACATATACATAAACATACATACATCCATCCATATACACATACATGTACATATATATTTTTAAACAAATATATACACACACCTACACATATATAATTTCATACATATACATGAATGTGCACACACACATATATATATACATATATACACACAAACATACTTACACATGTATACGCACACACACACACACACATATGTGTGTATGTATGTACATGGATATATACACGTATTTGTATACACTCTTTAGTACGTATATACACACGGTAGTTGTGTGGTGATTGATATTAAAGCAGTGGAATATGTATAGGAAAGTGATGCTTATATTAGTTCGTAAGATATCAAATGATTGACAATTAATTAATAAAGTTAATGGGTGGTCTATTAATCTACAGAAATGGATTATGTTATTAAGTTAGATGTAAGTAAAATGAGCAGGAGTAGAGGTTGAAGGAGAAAAAATTACTTGTAAAGACAAAGTTAATATTATTATCAAAGTTTACTTCGGTGATCACGTTCCATATCTGTTAATGCAAGGGTTTTCCAAGAGATGAAATAGAATGTTATATTGATCAGTAATTTATACGTCATAGAATAGAGAGAGGAGAATATTTAAATGTTTGGGATTCATCTTACGATGAAAGTAAACAAGTGAACTAGGATTGTTTTCAGAATTTTAGATGTTTCTAGGAAAGTTTAAGATGATAAATTAAATTCGTAGACTTGGAATACTGGCACTAATATAACTATGACCATGATAAATTACTCTTACTATTGCTGAATAAATTGAAAGTAGTAAATGAAGTAGTATGGAAGTACAATGAAGTATGAAATCAAGTGAATAAAGTTAATTGGACACAGCATATTAGACATTGTAGGAGGTAATGTTTATGTTGAATTAAACTGAAAATAATTTTCTAGTATATGTTTATAGATGTTATTGGTGTTCTAATTTGGGTTTACAAATTAAGAGTGTTTAGATAACATATATCAAGCGAAATCAGTCTACGATATTATTTTACATATAAAGGTATAATTGCCATGTGTCTCTTGAATTATTTGAGGAACTAATATGTTACAAGTTAATTTGTTAGCGTTATATAAATAAGTATTTTTTATCTGAATGCTGTGAACACGTGTTGCTGCCAATGTTTACATCTGTATGAGTTTTCGATGAACGTGTTCACCAATTTATTCTTTGAAAATAAAATAAAAAATTGCTCGGTGTTACATAATGGACAAAATCTTCTACCTTTGTCATATGGTCTAGAAATGGAAAGAATTAGCCAGTCTGATTTAAATACACACACACACACACACACACACACACACACACACACACACACACACACACATATATATATATATATATATACATATATATATATATGCGACGGGTTTCTTTTCTGTTTCCGTCTACCAAATTCACTCACAAGGCTTTGTTCGACCCGAGGCTATAGTAGAAGACACTTGCCCAAGGTGCCACGCAGTGGAACTGAACCTGGAACCATGTGGTTGGTAAGCAAGCACTGTAACATTTTTGCAAGAATTTTTTCTGGAATGAATGAATAACAAATTCGGATTCAGTGTCAAAAATTACATCAATATGATACATAAATTTTTTTTTTTTAATTGTAAAGTGATGAAAACCAACAAAGATCCTTGCATATCTAGACAGGTTCATATATATTTAAATGATAAACTCCAGGAAAGTTTTCCAGATTTTTACAGTTTCAGTGATGGATTGGATCTGTAGTCTTTTTGGTTTTGATAAGCCTAATTTCTTAAATTTGGTATTTAGGCAGTGTGTTATATATCTCAGGGCCCCAATAATTACAGGTATAAACCTGAACTCGTAACCTGAATAGAGTAACTGTAGATGTCTCAATAGTTCAGCGTAGGCATTCTCTTTTTCACTGATCTTCAGCTTTATGTTAACATCCGCTAGGCAGCTAACTTCCACAACTGTACACAGTTTCTCTTCTCTATCCCAAATCACGTCTGTTGTGCTTACATTGTATTGAGGACTTCACTGGGACATTCCACCAGTACTTCTTTTCATTATGAGTGGCTATGGCTTCTACCATATAGTGGGTTCTTTGTTCTCGGGGTTATCCTTCCGACGGGTTTCATTACAGAGTGTCCTAGCTACAACGTCATGTCTCATCGGTAGATAATATCGTGATGACATTTTCAGACAACTGCTTATGATGTGGGTGATATTTTCGGTGTTAACTCTACAAAGTCTGCATAGGTTGTCATATTTTACTACTTTTCCTGCGTTACTATCCCTTTTGTGCATCAGGTATTTGATTCATATTTCCTGTTCCTGGATTGCAAACGCATACCCTTCAAAATGGGAGGTGGTAATCCGGCTATTAGTCCATGATAGACTGCTTTGATGATCAATGTTACTATCATCTCAGAGCTTTCTACAAACATATCTATGCATAGTCTTCTGTTCATATAGTCTCATTCTTTCCTCTGATGATATGTTGTGGTAGAGTCGTGAGACTTCTTTTGAGCATGTATTCTAGGTTATCAGACAAGGAATGTTACTCAGGGAGCTGCCTTCCAAGTCTTCTGATGTTATCAGCTTCATGTCTGCAAACTTGGTCAAGGGATGCACTTCGACACTAGGTGGTTAAAAGATGTTACCGAAGGAATATGATACGACATTGAAAGGCATTTTGGATCGATGTTAAACCTCTACTGCCTTGTTTTCGTTTTAGATAGAGACGGTCTACGTCACAGTTTATGTGGAAATTATGTGTGCTTGTTAGTACTTTTCAGACTTTCACATCGATGGCTAGGATCTCTTCAAGCGTCCAATCAAATGTTGGTATGAGTACTGGCACTGCAAGCACATTGTGGGCCATTGTTTTATTGAATATAGAATGTTCTGAGGTCCAAATTTTCTTTATTCGGCTATAATATTCTTTAGTGATGCGTGTTTTGTTACAGGTGCCATTGTAAGATATGTTTTCGTCCACCCTCAGATACTTGTAACATACCTCGTCAGATATAGGGGAAACAGTCAAATCATTGATGGAGATGTTATTAGTCTGGTTCATAGTTTTCCCCCTTTTCACAACAATATAACATTCATCCTGACCAAACTCCAATCCCACATCCTTTGAGAATGTAACTTTGTCAAGGATCTCTTTCATCTCATGCATATTCTTTGCATAAAGTTTCAAGTCATCCACTAAGAAACAGTGTGTAACTTTGGTATTTCTGTTTCCTTGTGAACCAGTGACATATCCTTCAGACTTCTTTAGCATAAACGATGTTGGTCTACAGAAAGAATAAACAACATGACAGAGAGGCTGTCCACTTGGAACATGTCATTGAGATGTATGCATGTATGTATGTATGTATGTATGTATGTATGCATGTATGTATGTATGTATGTACGTATGTATGTATGTACGTATGTATGTGCATGTATGTCCATGTATGTGTGAGTATGTGTATGTGTGTGCGTGTGTATATACTACTAGCAGTATAGCCCGGCTTTGCCCAGGATTAAGTTGGGATTATTAAGCTAACCAAGTTCTTTATTTCAAACCAAACTAAGTAACAGCGACGTCAAATTTGGACAGAATCAGTGTCGTGATAGGAGTGCATGGGTTGGGAGTTTGATCGGCAGAGGTAATCAGGTTATACATGCCAGCCCTTTGAAAACACCACCGCCATCATCTAACCCCTCTTTGCCCATGGGTTGGGAACCCTTCCAGAAAAGAAAGTAGAATTCCCAAAAGGGCTCCCGATTCTCTGTGTCAGAAGCAGTTATGTTCAGATCACAGCTAAGTCTTGCCTCATCTTCGAAACGCCTAGTTTAGCATAAAGGCAGCTGATGAAGGAAAAGTTCCATAAGTGGCTCGTCTGTTTTCCTATGTGTTCATTCTGTTGTCCGTAAAAAAGTGCTTTGTTTATATTCCCGTTCCTCTTTTGTCCATGTTTTTTGACGTCCTGTACCCGGATATGCATCTATATATATATGTAGAACATGTAGATGTAGGTATGTACATATATGTATACACACACATACACACACGCACGTCCGTACACCAATTGTATACATATTTTTTGTACGCATACAATTTCGTATGTGTGTGTGTGTGTTGCCCGTATATCAACAAAACACATTTTTCCTCGATGAAAAAAAAACAACAAAAGTCTTAAAAGCTTGCTCGTCGCTAGAAGGGGACTTAACTCCTGTTATAAACAATAGTGAGTTATTCCGACTTGAAAATAGTTAAAAGTTATGGTTGAAAATCGATTTTTACAACTATACATCCATACTTATAGGGGGAAGCGTCTATGACGTAAGGTAGGGGGAATGTAATAATTATAGCAGATGTTCTGATGGTGAGGTTAAAGATAGGCATTGCTGGTAACCAATGAAATACCAGTAGCTGTAGGAGTGGGTGATGGGAGTTAGTTTTATATAAAAGCAAATGAGTATTTTTGTGTGTATCTTTCTACTTAGAGCTAGCTAAGTGTGACAAGTGTTCCATACTACAGACAGGAAAATAGCAATTCTCCTCGAGGTTGATATCCATTTTCGTTACAATTAGTTCAGGATGTGTGATATAAATTGGGGTCAAGTCTTTGAAGATATCGACAAGAATAAGAGTGGAGTCTTAGAATTGGAAGAGTTGTTCGGTCATTTGAATCAGATATTTCCAACTCTTTCCATACATACTGTAGAGGTTTGTAAAAGTATTTTTTAATAGTTTTTCAGCTTTATATTTATATCAGAAATACAAGCATCGCTCATTACACAGTCACAAAACATACTTTCGAGCACATTAAAACTCAAGTATTGAATGTGTATATATGCGCACGTCTGTATACACACGTGCACGCTCTCTCTCTCTCTCTCTCTCTCTCTCTCTCTCTCTCTCTCTCTCTCTCTCTCTCTCTCTCTCTCTCTCTCTCTCTCTGTAAAAATTTACCCAAAGATGTATGCGTGTGTCTTTGTGTGCGTATACACACAAACTCACACACTGACGAATACAAAAGAATGAAATTGAACCTGTGCGAGTGGTAATAATATTGACATAAGCCTCTCCCTAGACACACACAAAAAAAATTGTTTCAACACACAAATTCACATAAAAAATCTTGCAAACCAGATACAAAAATGTAAAGCCCACTCTTTTGCGCCGAGGGCTTATATGCCTCAATATTAAATTATTTTCTTTAGAAAATACACGGTGATCGCTTATTAGCTTTAAGCATAAAAAATATATCTAAAATTCCGTACCGCTTTTCAAATCATCGCAGAGAATGAACATACTAGCTTGCTTATACATGTGCGGAATTTTATATATATATTTGATAATAATATTAAGGATAAAAATCCAAATTCACAGGTAAAAACACAATTTAATTTAAGTTATCAAAAATTAGATTAAATTAAGTTTTACAGTATATAATATATAAATATATAATTTAGAGAAAAGAACCACAGTTCCTGAACTCATCCATGAAAATCCACAGTCACATAAAGAAAAATTTAATAAGCAAATACACTAAAAAGAGCTATAATAAAATACAAAGTAATAACTATTATATTATTTTAATAATTATTACTTTGTATTTTATTATAGTTCTTTTTAGTGTATTTATCTATTAAATTTTTCTATATGCGACTGTGGATTTTCATGGATCAGTTCGGGATGTGTCTATTAATATGGTGTAGTACTCATATTAGAAATTAGACACTCCCTTCATCAGGATGCTCATTGTTACAGAAAGAGAGGAAAAAAAAAATAAAAAGTTTACAGTGACATTTTATTCTTTACAAACAATACACAATGCTTCAAGCGAACTACAATACTCTCCTATAATACAATATGTTAACATAAATGTAAAATCAAATGGACCTAATACATTACATCATGGCCCTTTAACTTCGAATGCAGAGTTACGCATATGTATATATATAAAAAGGAATATATACTAATATCTAATTAGCATAGGTTGCTAAGTTAAATCACAGGCCCTAGTAGATCTTATTACGAATTAGTTCATTATAAGATTTTGTTTGTATTTTACTTGTATTTTTAATTTTATTTATTAATTCATTTATTAATTCATTTATAAGTTCATGCATAATCATCGATTCAAGTTCAAATTATACCAGTTATATTCCGGCCTACTTATATTATGTCTATTGGTATTTTTTCTAATTATTTTATTATTTTTCTTCCTTATATATTAAATTATATTATATTTATAACTTTTAAATCATGGAAGTATTCCTATCTAAATCATTATTATTACTATTCTACGTTTGAATTCATGCTATGACCCTTTGGTTTCACTATTAATCCTAACCTTCTCTTTATCTTTATTGTTCTTTTTGAATTTCATCAGAAATGTTGAACGGATTTTATGCGTGCATGCTGGGATTGCATTGGCAAATCTGTTTAGCATGGTATTATTATGGTTTTTCAATATTAAAGTGCATCAGGTATACGAAGTTTGAAAGTCTTTCGGTACCAAAAACACTACATAAAACATAAATGAAAACTGGTGCCCCCGTTTTGAACAAGATCTTATCTTACTATTTTAGACATTTTAGAGACTTAAAACTATATATTTATTGATTCTAGAATGATTTGAACACACACATATATATTAAATCTTGCGTTTGGATATACGGTATTGTTCCTGTGGTCTTCTACCCTTATGTCTCCATTCTTACCATAATTTGTACACACACACGCACACACACACACACACACACACACACACACACACACACACACACACACACACACACACACACACACACACACACACATATATATATATATATATATATATATATATATATATATATATATATATATATTTGCAGAAGAATTTATTATTGGGACAGTTTAGCTTAAAGTAGAACACTGCGACGCATAATCACAGGGGTGTAAGTTCCAGTTTCATGGCTTGCCGCCAAAACTTCTTTCTGCAAAATAGGGGTAGTTTATCCTGTTCATGCTATATTATTAGCATTATCCTGTGTTTGAGAATAAAATGATTACTTCTTTAACTTTCTAGACATCTCAACGCCTCTAAAGCAAACTTTGTTCACTTTCATCGTAATGTGAACACAAACACACACACACACACACACACACACACACACACACACACACATATATATATATATATATATATATATATATATATATATATATATATATATATCCCACCATGTTGGACCGCTGAACAGTCTTTTTCTCGCCAGTATTTTCGTTCTCTCTCCGTTTTACCCCTTATACCTTTCTGTCGAAGGGCGTAGACTCGAAACATAAAAGACTTTTCAATTTTTCCCGGTTATTAAGCTAATACACTTGCTTGATTTTCGTACACTTGTCTTCGTCTTTTGCTTCTTTTGTAAATTTGAAAAATGTAGCGAGAAGAAATTTAAGAAATCGTCAAAACGGAGGAGATGCAACTTATGTTGGACCTCCGCTGGGTCAGAGATATAGCGATTAAACTAGGCATAGAAGACAGGGTAGAGACGCTCACGAAGAAAGGCCTTCATAATGATCAATGACCATAAACCAAATTGTGCCTCTAACCCCAAGTGCAGGCTGATATATCCTACGAAGTTTGAAATTAAACAGGTGAGCAGACGACTTACCAGGAAGATCAATAACAGCGTTAGAAATGTCTTTGACCTCGCCCTATGGCGTAACACCAGCGAGGTCATTATATGGTTTAAAACCAATAGCAGAAGGGGTAGAGCTAGGTTTACCCAATTTGATATTGTGGATTTCTACCCATCTATATCAAGGGAGCTCCTTTTTAAGGCACTGGACTTCGCTAAGACCTACACTGAAGTACACACGCACACACACACACATATATATAAGCAAAATAGCTAGTTGTAAAATCTCAAGAAGAGATCAGAGTAGTAACTATACTAACAAGTAAAGTCAACCGCTACATCAAAGTGACTGTTTCATGTCACTACTAGTTTAACCCCAGGTAGATAGATCGTCCGCAAGTTGGTTGTCGGTGCGATGCTGTACCTTTTATATACAATAAAGTATGATTACTACTCTGATTCTTCTTGAGATTTTACAACTAGCTATTTTGATTGTTGCAAATCAGTGACCGATCGTTGCTTTGTATACAATATATTGCTGGGTTGAGTGAACCATGGCTATCGCTCTAGGGGCCGGGTGTTCGCGACTGAGGATGAGCAAAGCAGCTCGTAACTGAGTCAATCTCGCGATCCCGTTGTCTGCTGAAGAATAGTAGGGATTCGCTCCCCTGCTAGCGATATATATTGTATATAAAGGGTGCAGCGTCTCATTGATAACCAGCAGATCTGCCTGGGGTTAAACTAGTTGTAATATCGAACAGTCACTTTGACGGGGCGATTGACTTTACTATATATATATATATATATATATATATATATATATATATATAAGCAATAATAAATCTCTGAAATAAATACACTTCACCATATATATATATATATATATATATATATATATATATATATATATATATATATATATATATAAAACAAAGTAGTAAACTTACAAGGTACCGCATAAGTGAAAATATATAGGAAAGAGAGTTTGAAAATGCAGAGGTCTTTTAAAGATGTTTATTGACTTGACCGGTTTCAGTTTAAAAAAAAGTTTATCAAAAGTAAAATGTAAAGCTTTGCATAAGCCTTGTTGTGTTAAAAATGGTTATCATAATTGTATTAAAGAAAATGTTAAAAAATAGAATCTTTGACAAAAATAAGAAAATGTTAAGAGGGGCTTTTTGTTTAAACAGTTTACATGAAAGTGTTCAAAATAGGTAGTAAATAAATTTATGATTAACTCAAGTTCATCAAGAATCATGGTTGTATAGAAGCATATATACAGAAGAAATCATATTTAAGTATTTATACAGAATTTTAGGGGAATAACCATCCCTTCCATCCGTCATCTCCTCTCTTGTAGTGTGTGTGTGTGTGTTTGTGTGTGAGGAACGTGTGATATTTTTAGAAATAATGTGGGAGGTTAGTTGGTGGAGAAGAGCATTGTGGAATCAAATGGGCTTTTTTTGTTTCTGGGCTAGTCTGTCATGGTTCAGTGGTTTGGGGGATTGGTCTTAGCGTTCAAAATGGTGTGAGTGTTTGTCTCTGTGCACGTTTCTATGCGTGTGTGTATATATATGTGCTTGTGCTTGTGTGTGGAGGGTTTTTTTTATTGGTCTTAGATTTCAGAGTGATGTGTGGATGGGTCTGTGTGTGTGTGTGTTTTATATTTAGCAGGATAGTGCGTGTATATGTGTATACTTTTGTATATATGTGTGTATGTGTGTATTTGTCAGGGAGCTCTGTGTGCGCACGTGTGTGTATGTGTTTGTGTGTATGTGTTTGTTCGTGTGTGCGTGTATGTGTGCGTCTGTGTGTGTGCGTGTGTATGTTTGTGTGTGTTGTGTTGGTGGGGATGTTATGTGCTTGTACGTATGTGTGTGTGTTTCTGTCTGAGTATCTTTGTGTTGTTATAATTGTCCAGGTTACGTGTGTGTGCAACCGTATGTGTGTGTGTGTGTGCAACCGTATGTGTGTGTGAGGAGGGTGCATATGTATGCATGTGTGGGTGTGTCCGTGTGTGAGTGTATTATATTTGTCAGGGTTTTTCTGAGTATGCGTTTGTGTGCATGTATGTATATGTGGGTGTGTTTAATGTAGTTTTCGAGTGTGTGTGCACATGTGTGTGTGTGCTATATTTGTTGTAGCGAAATGTGTGTGAGTGCAAGTGTGTATGTTATTATTTTGTGTGGTGCGTGCATATGTTTGGGTGTAGTATTGTGTTTTGTTTGTATTGTTTGTGCAGTGTGTGTATACGTGTGGGTGTGTTTCTGTGAGTGTGTCTATGTGTCTTGTATTTGTTCGGGTGGTGTGTGTTATTGCGTGTGTGTGCGTGCTTGTATGTGTGTATGTATGTATGTGTGTGTGTCTCTGAGTGTTTGTTGTGATTGTTGGGACAGTGTTGCGTGTATATACGTGTGTGTTTTTTCTTTGAGTGTGTGTGATTTTTTTTACTGGGGAACGGGCATATTGTGTTTGTGTGTGGGTACATATGTGTGTATATATGCGTTGTATTTGCGTGTTTGTGTCTGTATCTGTGTATGTGTGGGTGTGTTTGTGTGAGTGTATCTTGTAATTGTCAGGGCGGTGTGTGTAGATGTGTACATGTTCGTGTTTACGTGTGTGTGTATGTGTGTTTGTCTGTGAGTGTTGGTTGTAATTGCTTGAATCGTATTGCATGTGTATAAATGTGTGTTTTCTTGGAATGTGTGTGGGTTTGTGCTCGAGCGTGGGAATATTGTGTTTGTGCGTGTGTGTATATGTATGTGTGTGTGTTTGTGTGGGAGGTTTGCATTGTTTTTGCGCGTGTATTTGTATATCTGCGTGTGTTTGTTGTGGATGTGTGCCTGGGGGTGGGGTATGTTAGAGTATGTTGAGTTGTGGTCTGTATTTTTGAATAAATATATTTTCCTTATTTATTCGTGTTTGGTCAGTGGTGTTGTCTGGGCATTCGTACAGTGGGAAAATTAGGAATTTGGGGGACTTGTTATGTGCACAGAGATCTAAGTGGCCACTAAGTGGTGTCTGTCTTGTGATGGGATTCCTTAATTATTGGGGGTGGACTGTCATCCTGTCTATGAGGGTGAGACTAGTCTGCCCTATGTTGTCTTTGTGGCACCCTTCACACCTAATAGCATAAAGTAAATTTTTTAATGCGCAGGTGAAGTTATTTTTTACGACAAATGTCTGTCCTGACTGGAATTTGTATATTGTTCCTTCAATGAGATGGATGCAAGTCCTGCAGTTAGATCGACCACATTTTTTTGACGGTGAGTGTCGGGCTTGTGTCGGGTAATTTTGCATTGGTAAGTTTTTTAGGGATTTGGGTTGTCTCTTCCTTTTTATTACTTTATGCGCTTTGAGAGCATTTTTTAGACGTGGACCTTGAAACACATGACCATATACGCACATGCACACTTCACACAAGGATACATATGGAGACACACATCCAACACATCACATACGCACGTACATAATCACACAAACCCATACACAGACACACTCAAACCTGCACACACAAGGAGTCAGAAGTACACACACATATACAAGCACACAAACATGAACACAAACAGGCACATGGATTTGCAGAATACATACATACCTACAAACGTGCTCACAAGCATACATATATATATATGCATACACACATACATGCATACACACATAGATGCATACACACACTGTCATACATACATACACACACATACATGCATACATACAAACATATGTGTATGCACATGCACACTGACGCACATGCATGCACACAAACAAACAAAAAAAGAACGTAATTCCGATAACGGACACAGTCAACGATTACTGAAAAGGTAGCAAGACGCAACGAAAATTTCAGCAAAAGTAAGTAAATGAGTAAAAATCGAACCGGTGAGTGCGTTAAATTGATAAGGTACTAAAAGAGAATGACTCCCCCCAGACAATAATATATATGTGTGTGTGTGTAATATATGTATGTGTGTTTGTGTGAGTGTATGTGTGTGTGTGTGTGAGAGAGTTTGTTAGTGCGTGTATCTTCAGAGTATAATGTAACTAGATTGGTTTAGTATGTCTCAGGGTCATTACTATTTTTCTACTAAAGTTAAGATTTTTCATTAAACATACAAATCGAGAAAAACTAACCAAATCTAAGCATAGAAGCGTACCTGCGTGTTATCATCATCATCATCATCATCATCATCATCATCATCATCATCATCATCATTATTATTATTATCATTATCATTATTATTATTATTATTATTCAGTAGTTTTATTTTTATAACGTGCTTTCACTTCACTACCGAGCGCAGCTCTGTGCGCCTTGGGTATGTGCTGTGGTTTGCTGTGGTGCTCTTATGTTTACTGTATTGAAAGTGTTTTGCGTAGGATGTGTGCAGTACCAAGTAGTGCAATTTTCTGTATGTTATATATATTTGTAAGTCCTGCTATTTTTGTTATGTATTTGTCTGAATATTTTTTTATTATACCTAAGGCACCTACTATGATAGGAATTGTTTCTGTTTTTAGATTCCACATTCGAGTTATCTCTATTTCCAGGTCTTTGTATTTTGAAAGTTTTTCCATTTCTTTCAGAGAAACGTTGTCATCTGCTGGTATTGATACATCAATTAGAAAGCATTTTTTTTCTTCATGATCTTTGACAACTATATCTGGTCTATTTGCCATTATTATTATTATTATTATTATTATTATTATTATTATTATTATTATTATTATTATTATTATTATTATTATTATTATTTATATTGCTATCATTACCTCTGCTATTTTATTTCGACAGTGCGATTTCGAAGAATATGATACAAATAAAGATGGCCAAGTTACCAAACCAGAGTTCGTTCGAGCGATGTATAAGCGATATCTTCAGTAAGTTCACACGTTTCGTATCTTTTCATCGTATCTCTCATTTTGGATCTTTTCCTTTTCATGGGCAGTTCGATTAATTAATTTTCTTTAACTAAACACTTTGAAACTTCGTATACTGGTAGAATGTGTCATATAGAGCATATTTTACTCTTAGCGCTGTTGAGAAAAGTTTCTACTTTCGAAGTTATTTCGTGTTAAAGCTGTCGTATTTCGGTAATTTCAGCCAATCAATGACTTGTATTCAGCTGAATAAAATTACTGCTGTTGTTTGAATATTTACAGTAGTGAAAATATTCAAAAAATCATATCGTTTGTCACTGTTATTTATGACATCGTCCGCACGTTTGTACTTGTTTTAGCTTTAAAAACATTTACAACAATTTTTCTACTTAGGGTTAGGGTTTTAGGGTTAGGTTTTAAGGGTTAGGGTTGGGTTTTAGTGTTAAGGTTAGGGTTTTAGAGTTAGAGTTTTAAGGTTAGGGTTTTAGGTTAGGGTTTTAGGTTTGAGGTCTTAGGGTTAAGGTTATGGAAAAAGTGAAAAATGAAGGAATTGGAGTGGGAGGGGCTAAAAAATTTCAGGAAAACAGGACCCCCCCCCCCTAAAAGCAGTAGAAATGCACGAACGATTATGATGGTGTCATGAAGTAAACGTTTTTCCGATACACTCGTTTATTCTTATGAACGTAACTGAAATGAAATATGTCATAAATAACAGTGACAAGCGAAATATACACCGCCGGAAGTTGTTGTTGACAAACAACAACAGTATTTTTTGCCAACTGAATACACGTCATTGATTGGTCGAAATTATCGAAATACGATAACTTTAACACGAAATAACTTCGAAAATAGAAACTTTTCTCAGGAGTGGCTCCGACAACAGTAAAAACAACGAGAACAACAACAACAATCTTATCACCACTAGCACAACTATCAATAGTACCAAACATTCCTTAGTAATAAATTTCCGTTAATAACTGAATGGTGTCGGTGGAGGGGCGAGAGAAGCGGAAGATATAGGAATCTGTTTCGATAACGGAGCGAGCATACAACAGCAACAACAACAACAGCAATAACAATTACATTTCACTTGAAACAGTGCTAAGTATTTTATAGGAAGGAAAAAGAATTGTAAAGTTGTAACATTTATCGCTTTTCCCATATGTTTCTTACGACAAATTGGTATGTGGTTAAGAGGCTCGTTTTGCAACCAAATGGTTTCGGGATCAGTCCCACTGCGCAGCATCTTGGGCAAGTGCCTTTTATTATAGCCCCAGGCCAACCGGTGGCTTGTAATAGTCTGGAGTGGCTGCATGGTAAGAAGCTTGCTTCCCAACCACATGGTTCCGGGTTCAGTCCCAATGCGTGGCACATTGAGCAAGTGTGTGTGTGTGTGTGTGTGTGTGTCTGTATATGTTTGTGTGTTTGTGTTCCCCCATCATCGCTTGACAACCGATGGTGGTGTGTTTAGGTCCCCGTAACTTAGCGGTTCGGCAAAAGAGACCGATAGAATAAGAACTAGGCATCCAAAGAATAAGTCCTGGGGTCGATTTGCTCGACTAAAGGCGGTGCTCCAGCATGGCCGCGGTCAAATGACTGAAACAAGTAAAAGAGTAAAGAGTAACGCTAAGAGTAAAAGATGTTCTATATGACACATTCTACCAGTATACGAAGTTTCAAAGTGTTTAATTAAAGAAAATTAATCAATCGAGCTGCCCATGTAAAGGAAAAAGATCCCTCATTTTATTTCATAATGCCTTCCATAATGATACAGCTAAACATTTGTAATGACTTGCTGTAGCTGTTTACATTGTAGACATATATAACAGAAGCCTTATGTTATCCAGCCACACGAACAAAAGTAAATGCTATGTAACTTAGTCCGATGTTTGCTCGGTCACTTTCAATAATCTTTTCTATTCTAAGCACAAGGCCTTGAAAATTTTTGGAGAAGGGGGCTAGTTGATTATATCGACCCCACCAGTGTGTAACTGGTACTTATTTCATCGATCCCAAAAGGATGAAAGGCAAAGTCGACCATGGCGGAATTTGAACACAGAACGTAGCGGTAGACGAAATACCGCTAAGCATGTCGCCCAGCGTGCTACCGATTCTGCCGGCTCGCCGCCTTAAATAATGATTTCTTTTCTTTTATTTAAAAAAAATATTTTATTTTTATTTTTCCTCGGCCTTTTGGCTAAGATCAAAATGCCACCTTAAATAACAACAACAACAATACCAACAACAACAACAACAACAACGACGACGACAACAACAACAACAGCAACAATAATGATAATAATTATAATAATGATGAAGGCCTTTCCCGTGGAAGACGACGTATGTGTGTTCAGTTTTTGCTGAACGAGCTGCACAAATGATTTGATTATAGTGATCAAATGTATGTGCTGTGGTACATAAACTCACTCCCGCCATCAAATCGATATTACATGTACAGGTGCACGAGTGTGTCACACGTCAGATGTCAAAATGATCGCAGAGCAACGTGAAAGGAAATGTTTTGCTCAAGAACACAACGCTCTTTCCGGGAATCGAAACCATGATCTAGCGTTCGTGAGTGCAGACACTCACCGCTAGACTATATATTGTTCACAACGCCACCTTCCCCAAATGGTGAATTTTATGTTGCATGCATACATAATGAACTAAAACACATTTTCGTCTGAGTACTAGACCGCTGATCAAGAAATGTTGCGTAACCCAGAGTGCTTTTTGAATAAGACACAATTACATCCGCTTTATGTGTTCTATATCACTTTATTATTAGAGGAACTTGTAAGGCAGCGAGCTAGTAGAACCGTTAGCACGCCGGGGAAAAAAAAAAATTCATATCGGCATTTCGCCCGTCTTTACGTTCTGAATTCAAATTCTGCCGAAGTCGACTTTACCTTTCGAGTGCGATAAAAGAAGAACCAGTTGAACGCGTATTTTGCATGAAGACCTGCATCTTCACCCGTACGAATTGGTCAATCGGCAACAGTTAAAACCGAGGGACTATGCACGGCGGCTTAACTTCGCACGTCAGAGGGAAGCAATTTTGGGGGTAAATAACGGCTTCATTTTTTTAATGAATGATGAAGCTCATTTTCATCCCAATGCCATGGCGAATCAACAGAACTGTCGTTATTGAACCTTGGGGAAACCTCAAGGCACGTGTGCATGTGCATTAGCCCCACATATTGGACGATTTAAAGGAAGTTAATCGCGTGGAATTCGCCGAAATCGACAGAGCAGTGTCGGAGGAAGTGGAGGCGAATTTCCAAGAACGCTTTCAGAAATGTATCAATGAAAACGGACTCCACATGATAGATGTTGTTATACTTCATTTTGACAAATGCTAATTCAATATAAACACATTGATGTCAATAGAATTTGCACCTTAAATTAATGATTTTGTGAATTTTTCAAAAACGCCTGTCCCTCTACCCCACCCTGTATAAACCTTCTTTACGTAAGGATTAGTAAAAATCAACCAATAAGTATTGAGTGTCTTCGCCATGAACTCGATTAAGTGTGGATGACAGTATTCAAACCACCACCCAGTCATCTAGTTTTTCACTAATCAACTGAGTCATACGTTACATAAGTGCTTTCTTATATCAACTAAATTTCACCTTATAAATAAAAAACTGCTTACTTTGAATGAATTATTATTTTGTTGCTTTTCTACAAATGGCATAATTTTATATTGTTACTAATTTTGCTTCTTCTCTATTCTATTTCTTTATTAAGAGATCCGGATGATATTGCGTTAGCTTTTAAGACGTTTGACACTGACGGTTCTGGTTGTCTCAGCGAAGAGGAACTAAAGGCGGCAATGAAAAAGATGTATATGGATTACCATGATGAAAAGTATAAAGACATCATTGCTCGTTTAACAAAATGTGGTAAAATTGATTACAAAGAATTTGCGCAGGCTGCTATGAAATTGTAAAGGCTACTTATTTTGAGAGATAAAATAAAAGCGATGTAAACAATTACTGCTGTTTAATTGGTTTTCAGTGAGTTATTTATATTTAGTTTGAAACATAAATTGCTTATATACATGTGTGTGTTAGATGATTGGGGATTAAACGGATTTTTAGCATGATTTAATATACGTTGAAACAAAATCTAACGTTTATGAACTATAGTCATATAAAGATTATTAAACGTATAAAGGTTTCTATAAGGCAACAAGGAGGATATTACAACATTCACGGAGGCGCTGGGGACTGGTGTTTGCTGTCTTAGTAATTACTTAACAATCGTCATATTAAACAGAATGATGTCAGACTTAGGCTCTCTAATAAACTGGGCTACTATGATTTATTAAATCCCCAAACACATCAGACGTGTTTGCTTTGTGCACCATTCTTATTAAAATAGTTTCAGATTTGTTGTAAATATTTTCAGTAAGTAAACTAAGGCGCAAGAGTGGCTGTGTGGAGAGAAGCTTGCTTCCCAACCACATGGTTCCGGGTTCAGTTCCACTGCGTGGCACTTGGGCAAGTGTCTTCTACTATAGCCTCGGGCTGACCAAGGCCTTGTGAGTGGATTTGATAGACGGAAACTGAAAAAAATCTGTCGTATATATATATATACACACACACACACACACATATATATAAATGAGAATGTATGTCTGTATGTGTGCGCGTGTGTGTGTGTGTGTGTGTGTGTGTGTGTGTGTGTGTCTGTGTGCTTCCCTAAAACTCGAGAACTACACAACCAATTTCATTTAAATTTTACACATGCCTTACTTGCATAGGTCGAGCCCACAGCAACATCACATCTCCTCCACTATTTAAGTATTACGTGTCAAAAGTGAAACACAAACACTCATGTCAAATACATTCAGTTTAAAAATGAAACTATTCCACTAACTGAAACAATTACATTTCGATACTGTAATGACAGATACTTTCACTTTAATGGTTTCATTTTCATACTGAATCTACTGCAGTGAAACTATACTCTCACATATATCCAGGCATACATACATATATACATACATACATGCATATATATATCTGCACAAATGTATACATATACATGTATATATATATATACATGTATATATATATGTAGATGTATATATATATATATATATATATATATATATATATATATATATATATATGTATAAATGTATACATATAGATATATATGTACACGTATATGTACAGATATATATATACATATAGTTCTATATGCATACATGTATATATATACACATGTATAGATGTATATATATATATAGATGTACATGTAATATGTACACATATATACATGCATACAGATATCTATACATATATACACCCATACACACGTACACATGCACACAAACTCACACATTAGTCATTTGTTTTCTTATCCAAAGCTACGTCAAAAGTACTGAAATTTGGAAATTATATTCTATGCATAACGGCCATAACCCCCCATGAAAATTCATATATTTTTGATGTTGATGAAATTTTAACCATACATTTTACACACAAATAAAGTAATATTTCTAAAATTTCTTTTTCTTAGAAGTTACAAAGACCCCTTCATGGGGACTTCACACCCACAATTTAGTCATTTTTCCTAAGGAAAGACGAATACAGCTGTACCATTGGAAACTATAGGGTCAACCGAACATAACAGACGAGCATTATTTGTAATTCAACGGTACAACAGTGTAAGACTATCCTTTCAGATATAATTACATTGTGATTTCTGCAATGTGGTGCATAAATTGTCAAGTAAATGAGACGCATCTTTGTCTCCACTGATCCACTTGCAAAGTGTTGAGTAAAATTATTTCGTTGCAGGCCTCCTTTGAGTCTTTTTATTATCACTGGGACACACATAGTCCCCAGTTGGTAACATTGAAATTTTGGAACATGCGCATAAAGATCAATAGTATGGGATACATGTCTCATGATTAGAATTTTTTTAGGGTGTGTAAAGAAGGAAAGAACCCTCATGTGCAAATTTAGATGAAATTCGAATCATATGTATTCCAGTTCCTTACAGAAAATATAACAGAAAAGTCTCATTCTTCAATTGCATGCAATACGGGCAACGCCGGGTATCTCTGCTAGTATGTATATATATATATATATATATATATATATATATATATATATATATATATATATATAACTTCACAGACGACCGCGACAATATCAAGAACACGACAAATAACGACAGCAGCAGCGGCGGTAAAAACAATGGCAATAACAACATCTGCCACGATGGTAACATCGTGGACGATCACACAAACACAGAGAGATACAGGAACTGTGCCAAATTTTCGGGTCCCGGGACAGTAACAGCATAACAGAGTGAGAAGATGGTGCTGAGGGGAAGGCAATACTGCTGCTAAGAACAATGACATACACACACACATACACACATGCACACACACGCACGCACATAAATACGGACGCAAACGCATGTGCACATAAGGATATACCTCATAGAAGAACAGAATGGAGTAAGTGGAGCAAGAGCACACACGAAAACAAAAATGGTGTTACAGAAAAATGTGTCACAGATGTGTGATAGAAGGATTTTCGGAAAATGGACATGAGTTAAAACCTGAACAGTAATAAACGAGTGAAGAACAAATATATAGTGCGTGTGCTTTTTTGGCAAGAAAAGAAAATGCCCATCCCGAAATACAACGATATCTGTTTCACATCAGGAGTCTTGCAACACAAATTAATTAACGTATATATATATATATATATATATATATAGTTGGAATTTATAAAAAGCAAAAAACGAAGACAGGTGTGCAAACAACAAATACGTGTATTAGTTTAACGCTCGGGAGAGTGAGTAAGTCTTTTACGTTTCGAGCCTTCACTCTCCAACAGAAAGGAAGACGAGAAAATAAACAGAGAGAGAATAAAAAAAGAAAGCTTTAGTAGCTAGAGGTCAATCATGGCGATGGCCGGACAGAGATGGTCAGACAGGAGAGCTAGGAAGAAGGGGAAATAATAAAGTATTGGTGATCCCAAATGTATATATATTATAATAATAAAGGGTAAAAATCATTAATGATTCTTACCAGGTGGTGAGCGCGGAAATAAAAACGTCATAGGTAAATTTTGCAAATATTTTATAATTATATACATAATTATAACAAGGCCTTAGCTATGTGCCTCACCACGCACTGAAAAAATAGACGTCAAAAGACACTATTACCACCATAAAATCTCCGAGAATAACACACCACATAATAGGCTAACAAAAGAAAGAAAATAAATTAAAACTTTCGGTTATCCGCGTACAAGATCTTGTTTCCAGCTCAAAGTAAAAAAAAATATTACCGAATGCTTTCATCAGTGACGGTATTCCATAGCATAAATTCACGAGTGTCCATGAATATGTAAGCAAGCTGCGACGTCGCTTAACTAATATCTATTCACACTCGTAGAAATATACTGCAAAGTAGAATTCACATCCTTCCTTTATACCAACGTGTAGTGTGACAAGACCAATTCTGTCGTTAATACAGTTTCGATCAAGGAGTGAATTTTTCAAATATTAATTATAATAATGAAGAGCAAAGCCGCTGATGAAAGCAATAGGTAATATTTTTTCTACTTTAAGCTGGAAACAGGATCTTGTACGCGGTTAACCGAAAGTTTTTAACGGACATTTTATGGTGGTAATAGTGTCTTTTCACGTCTATTTTTTCAGTACATAGTAAGGCACATAGCAAAACCCTTGTTATAATTAAGTATATAATAAAAAAAATGTATATATATATATATATATATATATATATATATATATATATATATATATATATATATATATATATATAATATATATATATATGTATGTATGTATGTATACATGTATGTATATATATATACATATATATTCACACACACATATATGTATACATATATATACATATAAATATATATTATATATATATATACTATATTATATATATGCATGTATATCCTATATTTATACATGTGATATTTCTTCCTGTGCCTGTGAAATCTTGTATCCCGGCTGTAAGGCCTTATTTTCATATACGCCAGCTTAATTTTACTTGTCCAGTTGAAAGACATCTGTTGCTATGTCCCGTTATTATTCCTACTGTATTTCTGTAACATTGTTCGCTTTTTCCGTCCTTGTTTTTGTATACATTCGCTGCTTTCTCCCATGGAATCTAATGCACTTAGCTTAGTTTTTCCTTGGAGCTGGCCAGATTGGAGCAATATCGAGAATAACCAGCCGAAATTGCAAGGATAATCTGGATCTCGACTGAAGAGAGAAAACTCCGAATGACGTGTCCAAGTTTTCTTTGTATCGTCTATCTGTATGTTTTGTCCCTTTCTTGCATCACCTAACTGTCTGGATGTTTTGCGTTCTTGTCCCATTCTGTATTAAATATATATTTTAGGCGTTGTATATAATATATCGGTCCCTTTAGCCAGACTGCGAACTTATGGGGATGTAAACATACCATCAACGGTTGGCAAACGATGTTATGGAAAATACACATGCACAAAGATACACATGTATACACAAATGCAAACACTTATACACTCACATATAAACACACAAACACACATTTTCTACGGGCTCCTTTCAGTTTGTCAACCAAATTATCTTAAAAGGCTACCACGCAGCGGGACTGAACCTGGAACCATTTGACTGGAAAGCAAACTTATCACACAGGTCCAGTTACATCCTCCCACATATATATATGGGAGACCCCCTTCGGTCATGAATGACCATGGGATTGCGCCTAGAAACTTACCCTCCGAGGTACAAGTCCGGGCAAGGTTGTTTATGGAAGGCCAGCAGTCACACCACTGATGTTATCCAAGAGAAAGGCAAAGGTCTATACAGCTCGGTACCAGTGATGTCGCAACTCATTTCTACAGCCAAGTGAACGGGAACAACGTGAAATAAAGTGTCTTGCTCAAGAACACAATACGCAACCCGGTCCGGGATTCGAACTCACAACCTCACGATCGTAAGCTCGACGCTCTAACCACTGAGCCATGCGCCTTCACACACACACACACACACACACACACACACACACACATTTATATATATACTACACAGACACGCATACTCAGACACGCACATACACACACACACACACACACACACACACACACACACACACACACACAGAGACACACACATATATATATATATGAAGGTCGTAGCCTAGTGGTTATGGTGATGCACTCACGATCGCAAGATTCTGGTGTCAATTATAAAGCCAGCTTTGTATCCTGGAGTAAAACGCTTCATTTCACGTTACTCCGCTCCACTCGGTTATAAATCGGTAGCCCTACGGCGAACTGGCTTCTCGTTCAGAGGAAACTTTGGGCTACTCACCTAACCAGTAGGTTGGCGACATTTGAAAGCTACAAAACTACAACATTGTGAGGAAGCGTATTGTAGTCAGCAGTGTATAACAACAACTGGTAGTCTGGTCGATATATACACACTAGCTGGTGTACCCGGTAATTCCCGGGGGTAAAGATGTTCTATTGAAACGCCTTGTTACTCTGATATAAGGAAGTAATTTCATTATAACTGCCACAAAACGTGTATTTTCCGTCGCGAAAAAGTACAAAAAACTGTCAGCTGGAGGAGGGAGAGATTGTTGGAGGTTGACGAGAAAGTACTCCGACTCATCGTGGCATTTTAAAGGTGAACTCTATGAAGGCTAATTTATTAAAGGTAAAATATAAATGTAGTATATATGTATATAAATATATGAATGAAGTGTTCAATGTTTAAGAATGAAATGAAGAAAGTGCAATAATGACGTTCACACTCACTGATGGTTGCTCTCAGTAACTACCGTTAGCTTATGGAGTTCTTGTTTTTATAGCTATCGAAAAGCAGCCAGAAGGATATACATATTGTTGAGAACAAATGATTTCGTTGGAGGTCTGTTATCTCCATTCCAGCCCCTGGTGGCCTAGAAGAGATTAAAAGGGTCAAGTGGCAAAGACATTATTCTACAGAGCGAAGGCATCTAGGTAATGTATAACTGCTGTCATTCACAGAAAAGCTATTGTTTTACCGTGAGAAAAGCGCTGTTCAAGTGTTAAGTGAAATTTGGCAACCGAGGATTGAATCCACGCTGTGCCTTCATGAATCCACTACAAATACGTTGTGGAATAAAAAAAAAAAAACTCTCTACTGTCATGGAAAAAGTGTAGCTGTAAAAATGTAGAATTATCGGAGTAATGGGCATTCAAAAAAGTATGTATGTATAGAAATGTATGAATGAAGTCTTTAAGGTTTATGATTCAAATCAAGCAAGTGAAATAATAATGTTTAGCAGTTCAAAACTGAGTAGTGAAATGCAGAATTAGGTCGGCTGATCGTGAGAATCAAATATTGATCATTTCACTAAAAACTGCAGGCGGTATGGGTTATTTCCCTTGAGTTGTTTAAATAAATATAAGTAATATGTAAACTGTGAATAGTGAAATGCAGAATTAAGTCCGCTGATCTTGAGAATCAAATATTGATCGCTTCGCTAAAAACTAACAACTGTAAATGCAGGTGCTATGGGTTATTTCCCTTGGGTGTTTTAAAAAAAATTAGTTATATGAGGTAGATATAAAGATTTTTTCAACAATCTAAGTATGTCACGAGGTTTCTGGACATGAGTTCTACCCAAGTGTCAAGTTTCATCAAAATCAATAAACCGATGTAGGAGGAGTTAGCTAACGACGCCACAAACAAACATACACCAATTTTCCACATATGTAGTACATATATATATATGATGGCCTCTCCCGTCGGTTTCGACGTATGCAGCTCCGACAACGTACTTTTTTTTGTCAGTCATAATCCTTATGTCGAATTTGACATTTACGTCCCGCCGACGATTTGCAAAGAAGGCCACAAATATTGCAAGTTCGAGGATTACAGGTCAGTGTAGGTAGTATATTTGCAGCCGCTTTTCTCCTTTGCCATGCACCCCGAAGCCTATTAATGCTGATTGCAACAAAGTTTTTAATACCATTTTGACACAATGATCTCCATTTTGTTCGTACCAAGGCTCAAAGTTGTTGTGAGCTGCCTTCATCACCAAGAGGCTACTCTTCAGTTTGTCCTTATATCTGAGCCATGGTCGACCAACATTCTTGTGTCCACTCTCATGCTGGCTGTACATGAGGACTTTGGGTATTCTTTCGTCACTCACTATGACGACATGGCCAGTCCAGCGCAATCGTGATTGAATAAGGAAACTCTCAATTCCACCAATCTTACACTTGTTAAACAACTCGGCATTAGAAACTTTGTCTTTTAGTGAATAACCACAGATTGTCCTCAGACAGTCTTTGTGGAAGATGTCTAGTTGGTTAATGTCCACCATGTTTGTAAATTTCAGGAAAGATAGCATCCCTGCCAGGTGCTTTATCAGAAGAGATGTGTTAATAGAGTTGACATCTTTCAGAAAGGTTGGCTCCAGAGACAGTTTCGGTATTACAGTGTGCTGTGGAACAGACATTATGACGTCATCATTAGTGACTGAGGTGGAGTTTAACAAAGTGATATTTCCATCGTTTTAAGATGTCAGATTTCTCAGTCAGGAGTGTCTCTCTATTCGATGAAAAATTAGGAGTAACACCGTGCTCTTGAGGACTATACACTTTCTTGAAGCCTTCATAAAGGCTTTAGAATCCTTTCTGCCTGCAACTTCTTGGATCACATGTTCCTGCAAGACGAGTTTCACTGAGAGCAGTTATGCCAATGGATTTCTTTAGTTCAAGGGCAACCAGTGCTGCTTTTCGTTCTGGTGCTGAGTGACTGTCTCGGAGAGTGCCCACATTCCAAGAGCCAAGGTTAATATTCTTAGCTTTCTTCGTGTATCGATTGCGTTGCTGAATAACCGGACAGCTGCAGCGGGCTGACAAGTTTAAGGTGAGTAAGCAATGTTTGGGGATCCTTTTCTTGCCTCTTCCCCTGTTGGGGAAAGCAGTGCTGTGTTTAAATAGACCTGCTTTGTCAGCACTGGAGGACACGGACAGCACAGTTACTCACAAGTTCTGTGCTGGAACGGCTGTCACCCAATGGTCGCCGACTGTAGAGACCCAGCAAGAGACTTCCAGTAATATCCTTTACCTGTCCCTTCCACTTTCACTCTCTCATCAGAGGACTTTGGAATTTTTTCAAGTTGAAGCAATGCTGTATTCAATGAGTAAATGTAAATTGTCAGAAAACTCACACAGATGATTTGATTTGAGTGTTGAAGGCTTGTGTAGAACCAGCCACACTTTTTGGAAGTGATGACAGCAAGAATATGGTACACATATGTGCCACAATACCAAGAACAACACACCTCAGGCTTTTTCCTCAGAGGTTTCCACCTCCTAGACGAGCCGCTATAAACAAGCTGGAGAGCCTAGTCTACCCTATGAGTTAGAGTTTGCTGATAGTACAGACTTGCTAAGGAGACCCTCAGCAACCAAAGACCTGGTTTTATATCAGAGTTTCCCTCTCCTAGATGGGATGCCTTCCCCCACGGTTAAGGAGCCTCATCTGCCCCCTAATATATGGAATTAAATACATCAGGACAAAAATTACACACACACACACACACATATAGCTGGATGACTGTTGACCACTCATGAGTTCCTCCGCCCTTTATGACAGGTTTTATTTTCCGTCCTGCAGGGTGTCCAACTATCACCCTCCTCACCAAGCAAGCTTGGTGGGGTTGCCAGTTTAGTCGTCGACGACCCAACCATGTAACAGGGTGTACTGGGTTACAGGTTACCAGTAGCGAACAAGAGTGACTAATAGCACTCGAGAGCGACCTGCTTTTTTTTTCTATCGTTCTACTTCTCTCTTTCTCTCTCTCTCTCTCTCTCTCTCTCTATCATTGACCTGCCGGACTTTGAAGCTTTACAAATCTAAGCTTCCCCTTTTTCCTTCGCTAGACTAATTCTTTTTAACATAGCAACGTACTGCTATACGCATACATGCCTAAATCTTTTGCAGTCAGGTGTGGCCATTTCTCTGAAAAAAAAAAGCATTTTCATTTTTTTCTTTCATGAATTTATTAACTAGAGATCTAAATCTTCCAGCTTGCTGATTCGTAAGTCACTGACAAGTTATCTTTATGCTCCTCTGTCCCCACACCTCTCACTTTATCTATCTACTTCTCCAACTCTTTATCGATGCCTTGTTGGACTTAGAAATTTGTCAAGCGTAAGCTTCTCCTTTTTCCTTCACTAGGCCAATTTAAAAAAAAATATAGCAACGTATTACAATACGCGTACATGCCTATGTCTTTTGCAGACTAGTGTGGCCATCTCTCTTCATTAACTAGAGATCTGTATCTTCTAGCTTACTCTCATTGTTCACGTAATCTCTCCCGCCCGCTCCCTAACAACTAGCTGATAAACCAAACCAAACAGCTTGTGTGAGTTGCCCTTTACTGCAAGGAGGTCTCCTTAGGCACCCCCACCCCCTGAAAAACAAAAGTCACGTCGCTCCCGTGTGCTATTAATAGCTCATATATATATATATATATATATATATATATATATATATATATATATGTATGTGTATGTGTGTGTGTGTGTGTGTATGTAAGTGTGTGTATGTGTGTGTGTGTGTATGTGTGTGTGTGTGTGTGTGTGTATGTAAGTGTGTGTATGTGTGTGTGTGTGTGTGTGTGTGTGTGTGTGTGTGTGTGTGCGAGCGTGTGTATTATCGACCGCACATACTCCATGTGTAGCCGATAGTGTTTGTAACACTAGCGCTGCTTTTAATTCTTAAATGAATATATGTATATATACACACGTATGCTTGTGCGTGCATGCGTGTGTGTGTACGTGTGTGTGTGTGTGTGTGCGTGCGTGTGCGTGTGCGTGCGTGTGCATGCATGCATGTATTCTATACATATAGGGCGGGGTTGCACACAGTTTTGCTCTACCAAATTCACTCACAAAACATTCTTCCACTCGGAGGTATTGTGGAAAACACTTGTCCAAGATATTGCACATTGGCTGAATCCGAGACCAAGTGCTGCAAAGCAAGCTTCTTAACCACATAGTCATGCCTACGCTGATATATATATATATATATATATATATATATATATATATATATATATATATATATGTGTGTGTGTGTGTGACAAACCGTGTAAGGCAGTGAAAATTTTCCGTCTGTGTTGTTCGGGAACCATATTTGACCGGTTGAAGAAGATAGTGGGCAGAGTTGGAATTTGAGGAACGATGAATTTCGTAACTTATTAAGTTCTTCGTCGTTCTCTTGGTCCGCTGCGATCTGCTGTAACTCAATCGGTTCCGAAGTATGCAGTGCATTAAGATGGGCGCGGGACAAGGTGTCCGCGGCCGTGTTATCAGAACCTTTAACGTACCGAATGTCGGTTGAATATTGAGAGATAAAATCAAGGTGACGGATTTCTCTCGGAGAATGTCGGTCATTCTTCGTTTTAAAAGCATAAACCAGTGGATTGTGATCCGTGTAGATGCTGAAGGCAGTCCCTTCAAGCATATGGCGAAAATGTTTAACAGAAAGGTATGCAGCGAGTAGTTCTCGTCCGAAAGTGCTGTATTTAACTTCTGCGGGCTGCAGTCGCTTGGAGAAGAAGGATAGTGGTTGCCAAATTCCATCCACAAACTGTTGCAGGATGCCGCCGATTCCAGTCTGAGAGGCGTCGACCAGTAATGCGAGTGGAGCTTCAGGTTTGGGATGAACTAGCATCGTAGCTGTAGCTAGCATATCCTTTAGCTTGTTGAAGGAGGCTAGTTGTGTGTCACATAATGTAATTGCTTGCTTCTTTTTCGTTGGTCTGTTGCGCAGGATGTCGGTAAGCGGTTGAGCTGCTTCGGCGCAGTGTGAAAGAAAACGACGGTAGAAATTCACCAGTCCCAAAAATTCACGGAGTTTCCTTAGAGACGTTGGGACAGGAAAATTCACTATGGTTTCCACTTTGTCGGGCAGAGGACGAATTCCATCTTTGTCAACGATGTGCCCGAGGAAAGGAGAGATGAGACACCGAAAATGCATTTACTTGTGTTAATGGCTATGCCATAATCAGTCAGTCGCTGGAAAAGTTGTTGGAGGAGATCTTCGTGTTCGGCCTCAGAGGCGCTCGCTACTAGCATATCATCGATATATGCGTAGACGAAGGGTAAACCTCTTGTGACAGTGTCGATGAAACGCTGAAATGTTTGTGCTGCATTATGTAATCCAAACGGCATTCGCAAGAATTGATATGCACCAAAAGGAGTGGCAATTGTGGTTTTGGGGACATCGGCCGGTTCAACGGGTATTTGATTGTAGGCCCGAATTAAATCTATTTTGGAGAAAATCCGTGCTCCATTCAGCGAAGCAGAAAAGTCCTGCAAGTGTGGTATGGGATAGGTGTCAGCCACTGTAGCTTTGTTGAGAGCTCTGTAATCTCCGCATGGACGCCAACCATTTGTTTCCTTCTTAGGAACTAAATGAAGGGGGCTGGACCAACTGCTGTTCGACGGTTGAATGATCCCTAGATCTAGCATGTGCTGGAATTCCTGCTTTACTATGCGCAAGCGGTTTGGGGGCAGTCTCCTCGGTCGCGATGCTACTGGTGGGCCTGTGGTCTCGATATGATGCGTGATGCCATGTTTAATCTCGGTGTTTCTAAAAACCGGCCCCGTGATATCCGGAAACTGGCGAAGAACATCCAAGTAACGTCCAGTGTGGGGAGATAAAAGGATTGGTACGACTGTGGGTATTCGTGCGGTAATGCCGCGCACAGTCAGATTGGTAGTGCTATCTACGAGTCTGCGTCGTTTAACATCGACCAAAAGACCAAAGTGGTGTAGAAAGTCGGCTTCTATTATAAGTGTCGGTAATTGGCAACAACGAAAATCCACTGAAATACTCGTCGAAGACCTAAATCCAGAGTCAAGGACTGTTCGCCAAAAGTCTGAATGGGAGACTGGATAACTGCGTGGAGAAAAGTTGGCGTCTGTTTCCTGTGGTCTGAGGTTAGTGAAACGGGGAGGATGCTAATCTCGGCTCCGGTATCCACGAGAAAACGGGTACCTGAGGTACGGTCGTGAATATACAACAGACGACTTTTGTTGGCTCGGCCAGGGACGTTCGTCGTCCTTATGTCCTAGATTGGTCGTTTCCCGAACTATGAGGGATGTTGATCTTGTATGAGCAGGGTGGCCTGCATGAACGTGCGTCCTTTCTGAATTTCGCGTTGTAGAAGTACAATCCGGAACGGCGAGTGGCGCTAGGACTTCTGGAGCGGCGTCTATTAAAATGCCGGTATGGACTGTGGTCGTGAGATGAACGGTCACGCACAGTTAACTCCTGCAACTGTGCTGCAAGTGTCTGGATCTGTGCAGACTGTTGCGCTATTAACGCGCGCAGTTCCAACATCTCAGAGGATTTCGGAGGGTCGGTGAAAGGGTTGGTCGAAGATGCTACTGGTGCAACGGTAGCAAAGGGGTTTGTCGACTCAGCAATCCTATCGGCTATTTCTGCAAGTTCCTCTATGGTGGTAGACTCCTTCGTCGATGCCAAAATGACTTGCGTGTTAGCAGGCAGTCGCTTAACGAAAATCTGTTTCAGGATGCGATTTGGGAGGTTTTTCTCCCCAAGCAACTGTCGCATCCGGCGTAATAATTGTGATGGGTTTTGTCCCCCAATTCCTCGGCAATCAAGAGTTGGTGCAATCGTCGTTGCTCCGAGTTGCTTGTCCTTTTTATCAGCTCCGATTTGAAAGTGTCATAAGACACAGAACCTGGTGGGGCCATGATAAATTCCCTGACTTCCATCATAATTTCTGGCGATAGAGCGCCGATTAAATTAATTAATTTCGCCGCATCTGTGGTTATGTGGTTGGAGGTAAACTGTGCTTCGACGTGGGCAAATCAAAGGGCGGGGTCAAATGACCCAAATGGTGGCACTCTTATTGAAATAGCAGCTTGGGTAAGTGCCATACCGACAGAAGATGATGCTGGGTTTTGATCGGTCTGATGCATGTATAAACAGGTGCTTTTTTTTATTGCTTTTAAACAGAAATAAAATTTTGTTTGTTGTAGATGTGGCTGTCCGTCACAAAACCCAAACACATTTTTTTTTAACAGGGTCACCAGATATATGGTATTTGGATTCTGCCACGGAAGAAGCCGATGTTCAATTTGTGTTTGCTGACTGTACTGTTTAGGTGTCTCAACTGTTTATAAACAGGAGTTGAATTGTATGAATGCGGTGTAGAGCATTAAGTTGACAAAACTTTTAGAATACGTTATAAGTTATTTATTAAAATTTGAAATGGTAACATTTGCTATATCAGAGCAGGTAAACAATAATAAATGAAAAAAATGTTCACAAGAAACAAATTCAGTTGTGACATTTGTGATGTAGGAATTGTTGTTTGTGTATCTATGTTTTCGCGTGTTTGAAAAGACAAAGCATATGTGTACAAAAGAACCTTACTTGTATAACAGTTGTTGTAGCGACGAGTGCTCTCGGGCTAGTAGTTAGTCAGCAGTCGTGACGTCTCAATTAGACAAATGAGCGTGTGCGGTGATGCCAGCAACTAACTTTTCTTGGCCAAATGTCTTTCTATTTATATCATTTGGTGGTCACAGCGCTGACAAGTGAAGCTATGTCTGGCTAACGTTCCCTTGATTTATGGGTGTCGAAGGTCAAGTGTTTTGGTCGTTAATTTTTGCCAAACGTTTTCTTTGTCATTTGTTATCTATCATGAATCTCTTAGTTTTGAATGTGTGGTCTTTTGCTGGGGAAAATATACTTTTGACCGTGGGAAACATTTTCCTCTGAGGTCGAGTTGTGAGCTGAGAGATTTGGGTTCAGTTTTGAGTCGAAATCTCTCTCTCTCTCTCTCTCTCTCTCTCTCTCTCTCTCTCTCTCTCTCTCACACACACACACACACACACACACACACATATATATATATATATACACATATACATATATACATGCATATTGGGTTGGCAACTAAGTTCCCGTCGTTTTTTTAAATTTTGGAATCTATTTTGTTTGTGTTTTTTTTTCTAGTTAATTTTAGTTAATTTTTATTTTTCAGATCATTAAAATGGAATGTCAAGTTAAGAAAAACGAGCATTTTCGACACCTCCTTCTTTTTGATTTTAATCAAGGTTCTAAGGCCGCAAAAGCTGCTCTCGACATTTGTGCTGTGTATGGAGTGGTTGCCATAACTGATAGAACCGCTCGTGATTGATATGCCAAGTTTAAAAATGGAAATTTTGACCTTAAAGACACCTCGTTCTGGCCGTCCAGTTGACCTCGATGAGGAGCGACTAAACCAACTTTTTCAAGAAAATTCTCGTTAAACGACAAGGGAACTGGTAGAGAAAATGGAATGCTCCCACACTGCTATAGAGATGGGAAAGGTTCAGAAGTATGGAGCATGGGTTCCATCGAGTGTTTCTACTAAAATTGTGGTTATCCGTTCATACTAGTGGTCCAATTGACAGAGACATCTATACATTTTGGGATACTATTATAATTCTTCTGCTGAAAAGTGCTAAATTGGTTGAAATACACTTCTTGGATAATCAATATGAGGAATGACCTGACAATGGGGAGGAGGAATAGCATCCCAAACATGGTGAAAGGGGAAGGTGATGCCAAAAGTTCGAGAACCACTGTCATGTACGTATATATATACCGTAGATTTCAGTGTAATACCCGCGGTTTCTTTCTGCAAAATGGGCATAAATGGATCTTACGCAGTTGTTAATAGAGGACGCTCGGGATATTTTCAGACAGTTTTCGGTTCACATGTTTTGTAACCAATTGATCAACTAATTCCCTGTATTTTCATGTGTATTTATTGTATCGCAATGGGGCATTGTGTGGATTAAGTTGTGGTTTTTCGGGGTTGCGGGTCTAAGGGTAGTGTGGTTCATAGTCCGGAAATTATGGTACACAAATGAATGTTACTTTTCCATGTTAATTATCCTGCGTTTTGTAGGGGACCGCGAATCCATCGTCGTCGTCGTCGCCATCATCGTCGTCGTCGTCATCGTCGTCATCATCATCATCATCTTCATCATCATTATTATTAAGGCTGCGGGCTGTTAGAATCCTTACTGCACCGAGCAAAATGTTTAGCAGCAATTCTTCAGTTTTTACGTTCTGAGTTCAAATTCCGCTAAGGTCTACTTTCGAGGTCGACAAAATAAACACCAGATGAGCACTGGGGTTGATGTAATCGAGTTGTCCCCTCCGCCACCCCAATTTGCTGGCCTTGTGCCAAAATTTGAAACCATTATGACTATTATGATTATTTTTTATTGTTAATATTATTCTTATTAGTATTACTGTTATTTTATTCCGACAGAGAGACTTCAAAGATCTTGACCTGAATAATGATGGAGAAGTTACCAAGGCTGAGTTCGTTAAACTGCTGTCCCAAACTGCACTTGTAAGTCCATTCACATAATTTCTCTCCTTTGTATACCATATTTTAGTTCATAATATCTTCCTTAATAACAACAATGTCACACATTTATAATTAATTGCTATTGTTAATTATGTCATTAGATACATAACAGAAACTTAAGTCTCCATCCTGTTGTTGGATATCAATTGACCTAATAATTACAATGAATAGTAGGAAATTAAATGCAGTAAGTAATTTAGTTTCGTGTTCAAATTAATGAGATCACTGTCAAACAACTGAATTCATTTGATGATGATGATAATAATAATAATAATAATAATAATAATAATAATAATAATAATAATAATAATAATAATAATAATAAGCAGAGACTGAAGGATTTTTTATTGCTGCACAAGACCAAAGCCTCCCCACCAGAAATTACCAAAAACATATAATGAAAAGAAACATAACAAGTAACTGTAGAATTTGTGGAGATGGACAAGAAACAATAAATCATATTATCTCTGGCTGCCCAGTCCTGGCTAAGAAGGAATATATTCACAGACACGACAGAACTGGGACCTATATACACTGGAAGCTATGCCAACACTATGGAATAACAACAGAAAAAAGATGGTATAAACACACGCCAGAAAAGGTTACAGAAAACGAGAAAGCAACCATACTCTGGGATATGCCAATACACACAGATAGAGAAATTAAGGCAAATAGACCAGATATAGTTGTCAAAGATCATGAAGAAAAAAAATGCTTTCTAATTGATGTATCAATACCAGCAGATGACAACGTCTCTCTAAAAGAAATGGAAAAACTTTTAAAATACAAAGACCTGGAAATAGAGGTAACTCGAATGTGGAATCTAAAAACAGAAACAATTCCTATTATAGTAGGTGCCTTAGGTATAATAAAAAAATATTCAGACAAATACATAACAAAAACACCAGGACTTACAAATATATATAACATACAGAAAATTGCACTACTGGGCACAGCACACATCCTACGCAAAACACTTTCAATACAGTAACCATAAGAGCACCGCAGCAAACCACAGCACATACCCAAGGCGCACAGAGCTGCGCTCGGTAGTGAAGTGAAAGCACGTTATAAAAATAAAACTACTGATCAATAATAATAATATGAACAATAGACGAACTCAACAGCTTAGAAAGACAAGGAAGTTGCCAACTAGATATGGGTCACTCCACTCAAAAAGTGACACAGACAGACTGTATGTAACTTCGCTACGGTGGAGGTCATAACAGAAATATTATTATTTTTAAAACTCTCAAAGAGAGACAAACAGTAACACTACCATAAAGTAATGACTTTTGCCAACATACTGTAGCCAACATAATGTGGGCTAAATAATAGTAACATTCGTCCCCTCCTGGGACTGTCACATTATGTTGACAAAGAGTCATTACTTTACGGTACTGTTACTGTATGTCTCTCTTCGAGAGATTTAGAAATAAAAATATTTCTATTTTGTAGATCAGTGAATTGTGTGTTACTTTGAAATCTATATATATTCGGCAACAGTTCAGTGGCGACATCTACCCAAACAAGCTACTCCACGTCGATGAAGGGCAATAACCCAGAAAATGGTCCATGGATGCTGATCTCCCCTGTTCGAAAATATAAGGACACAGATGTTTTATGTCGTATAGCCAGCTGGAAACGATGTTACTTGGGACTAAATAAAAGTAACATTGGACCCATCCTGGGACTGCAACATTATGTTGGCAAAATGTCTTTATCTGCCAAGAAAGGAGGGAGGCCGTGGACTTTTACAACTTGCATTAACAATGAAGATTGCCACAATCGGCCTGGACACCTACCTAAAAATCTCTGAGGACTGGATGTTAAAATTTTCTCAAAACATGAAAACAAGAAAGCATCATACTCAGTAACAAAAACAGGGAAAGGAATATCTAAGTGAATTCCAAATACAACAAATTCCAGAATTAGACATACTAGAAACAAGAGCAGAAAAAGTTTAGCGTATGAAAACCCGTGCTAAAACTGCTGCCTTAGATATTCTGACTGATAAATGGCAAGAAAAACCTCTGTGGCAAATACCCGAAGAGAGCGAATAATGCCGATGTTGACAAGGCCCTTACCCATCAATGGCTAATGGCTTCTGGCTTAAAATGAGAAATAGAAGGGTTTATCATAGCAGCCCAAGATCAATACCTTCCTACAAGGAACTACCAGGCCAACATATCAAAGAACGGCGGCTTCCCAACATGTCATATACGTCAACAAAATAAAACCATTGACCATGTTGTCTCCATGTGCAGTCTTCTAGCGCCTACAGAATATCTCAACAGGCATGATAGAGCTGCACAATATATTCACTGGATAATTTGCAAAAACCTGGACTTTCCCCATGATAAAAACTGGTGGGAACACAAACCACCTGCAGTGCTTGAAAATGACCACATCTCACTCCTCTGGAACATCACCATTCAAACTGACAGAAAGATAGATGCGAATAGGCCAGACATCATATTGAAAGACTTCAGACAAAAATCATGCCTCCTCATTGATATGACTGTCCCAATCGATATAAACGTATCTGTCAAGACCTACCAAAAACTGAGCAAGTATAAAGATCTTGAAATAGAAATTAGCAAAATGTGGAACATGAAAACTAAAACAATACCTGTTGTCATAGGTGCTCTAGGAATGATAGCAAAAGGGGCTGATTCCTATCTAGCTCACATACCAGGAAACCCCAAAATGGCAGAAATTCAAAAGATAGTGCTCATGGGAACTGTCCACATCCTGTGTAAAATACTGTCTATGTAATCTCAAATTTTAAAACAAACACATAATTTTCTTATGGTTTCTTAAACATTCTCTAGATCAACACTATGTACAAAACCAAATATATGGCACCCTAAGCATAACACTACCATGAACTTCTAACTTGTCTCTTGAGGTCTCTGGGTGAGACTTGGAGCCAACTTGTACAAATGCAAAGCAAAAGTCAAACATAAAATAATAATAATAATAATCTTTTCTAAAGGGACAAAGCCTGAATTTGTGGCAGGGTGATAGTCGGTTACATCGGCTCCAGTACTCAGCTGGTGCTTATTTCGACATCGACAAAACTTGAAAACAACGTCAAGACGGACGAAATGCCGCTAAGCATTTTTCCTGGCGTGCTAACAATTCTACCAGCTCACTGCCTTAATAATAATAATAATAATAATAATAATAATAATGAATGCCCGGATGCAGTACCAGGCAGTGACTCTCATGGCTTCTGATCTCAATTGTTTGGAAGTGTTATCATGTACATTGTTTTGTCTTGGTATAAAAGATGGGCTACAGCAAATATTCTGCTTAATACCACAGATTTGCTTGTCAGTTGTTTGACCTTAACCAGTTGAGCATGCCCCTTGGTGGCTGACGATATGTGCATCTCTGATCATGAGCAGAATTCGTGGGAGAGCATCATAGCCATGTGTTGAGAGGAATTCTTTAGGGTTTGAATAATACACATTTGGAAACATTGGTGTTTTGCTCAACATCCTTAAACAAACCTTATTCAAGGACCTTTTGAGCGGGATGGGCTACTCGACCTGAGGAAAATTCTTACTGGGCCCCACCTGCGAGGTGATGCGCTGTTTATCTTGATATGAGATTACCATGTCGCGCACATATGGTTGTGATGCATGTGCCTGGTGTACCCTTATCAGACGGGTAGTTATGATGGGTATACTGGGCTTCGTATATTTTACCCCGATGTCACTTTGATGGCATGCCTTGCTCTCTCACTCAATAATAATAATAATAATAATAATAATAATAATAATAATAATAATAATAATAATAATAATAATGAATAGACAACACATGAGAAAGTGATAAATGCAAAATTTGTGGACAAAATGGTGAAACTGTATGGCATATTCCAGTCCATGTATGCCACTACCCAGAAGGAATATAAGAGACGCCACGACAATATAACAAGGCTTGTTCATTGGACAATTTGTAACAAGTATGGACTTGACAGAGCAAAAAATTGGTACGATCATAAACACGAAGGCATCATCGAAAATGATAATGCAAAGATCTTGTGGGATTTTATGATTCAGTGTGATAGAGAATAGGAAGCCAGACATAGTCTTAGTTGAGAAAGAAAGCAAACTATGCTGGATTATAGATATAGCACGCCCAGCTGACAACTAGCTATGCGATAAGGAAAAAAGAAAAATCGATAGATATGACAGGTTAGCTTGGGAAGTTAAGTAGTTGTGGTCGATGAAAAAGGTGGTAGTAGTACCAATAATTGTCGGAGCACTGGGAACAGTGAGTAAATATCTCGAGAAGTACATGGAACAAATACGAGTTGCAATAAGGGTGGAGCCCTTGCAGAAAATAGCACTGATTGGAACTGCTTGAATACTCCGAAAGGTGCTCGAAAAATAAGGGGTGTTACCTTAGTTCACTGGTAGTGAACAGCTGACACTGTAGTACATCTCCAACGTTAGAAGCTGTGCAAAGATAATAATAATAATAATAATAATAATAATAATAATAATAATAATAATAATAATAATAATAATAATCCTTTCAACTTTAAACACGAGGCCTCAAATTTGGGGGAAGGCATTAAGTCGATTACATCGACCCCAGTGCGTAACTGGTACTTAATTTATCGACACTGAAAGGATGAAAGGCAAAGTCGACCCCGGCGCTATTTGAACTGAAAACGTGAAGCCAGACGAAATACGCTAAGCATTACGCTCGGCGTGCTGACGATTCAGTCAGCTCGCTGCCTTAACAACAAAAACAACAACAATAATGATAATAATGGTGAAATGATGAAGGTAATTCAACCTCAATCCAGCTATAAATACCTGGGAATACTTTAGGCAGATAACATGAAGGAAAGGACAAAAGAGTTTTGTCTTCTTTAGTCTATTTTGGGGGTACAATTTGTATGAGTCTCCCTTTACTTCTATCATATTCCTGCTTCTGCTCACCTCCTCCATATCCAGCTCGATCAACTTGGTTTCCAGCGGCACTGGCTTCCTCGCCGCAGTGGCCTTGGCGTAGCTCTCCATACTGGAGACACTACCACTCGCCATAGCTGGGGAAAAATGCAGCGGCTCGCGTGAAACGTAACAGCAATAGTTTCACAAAAAATCACAATTATTTACAGAGACAACTTACAGTAATTCCCACAGTTTTCACAAAGTAACACAACAGTATTCACAATAATTCACAATAATTCACGGAGCCGTTATACCGCTAAGCAGTTCGACCGGTGTGCAAACGTTTCTAACAGCTCGCCGCCTTATCAACTGAAAATATCAACAGTTAATTCTGAATTTCTCTAGAGCAGCATATAAAGTCTCATAGTGTTTATTTACATTGATCATAAAATTTCAAAAGCCGTTTGTAGTTTGTTAGACAACAATTCTCATTTACCTGTCACATGCGTAACAAAAAATTATATGAGACAACATTTAATTGGTTTGAAAGAAATTATCCTAATATTGAGATCTGGTCGAAAATGAACTTGCATGTATATACTGAATTTTCTGGGCATTCTAAACAAAAGCTATTATTCAAATCTTTTTTCTTTCTTTGTTTGACTTTCATGTGAATGGATCTATCCGACTAATTGTCAAACATTCTACTATATCTTTCCTCGTCCTTTGAATAGTTTTTCACATCGATTTCTTTCTCTTTTTAACAGTCTTGTGCACTCGTCTCCCTTCCTCTCATTATAATTATTGTGTCTCATTCTAAATTCTTGAACAACAAATGTTGCCCAAACTTTTTATTTCCACTATTGAAGATGTATAGACATTTTATTCCTGTCCATCTTTTCGCCACAGACAACATCCTGCAAAAATTTGACATGAGCATCGACTTTGTGATCATTACGTTGGTGGTTCTGGACAGAACTGACTATCTTTTTTATTCTCTTTTACTCGCTTCAGTCAATAGACTGCGGCCATGCTGGGGTACCGCATTGGAGGATTTTAGTCAAGCGAATCAACCACAGTACCTTTTTTTTTCTCTTTAAAGCCTGGTGCTTACTAAATCAATATCTTTTGCCGAACTGCTAAGTTACGGGGACATGAACACACCAACTCCTGTTGTCAAGCAGTGACGGGGAAATAAACACACACGCGCGTGCGCATAAAATTAAGCAAGCATTTCAAATTTTGCGGTGCTTTTCCGGTATTGTAAATATAAGCTTTAGTAATGTGAAGTTCACTTTTTGTTAAGCAATCATCTCCCACAGAAGTGCTTCTTTTTGAATTCTAAACAATAAAGTTTCTTTCATTCAAGTGTAATAATTTTTGCACCGTAGTTGGTGCAATGATAACTGCACAATTATAATTTTAGATATTTTAGCAAAAAATCATTAGTTTTTTTCAGTATTCGCATTAAATAAGAGTTTCAGTGCAATAGAATAAGGTCGTAGAGGAGGAAGCTGCAATAGGTTAGATGCTCATTTCTGATCCTCTGAGTTCCATAATGAAAACAAAATCGCATATTACACATGTTGAATTACCTGATTTAAGAGGGAAGACGTTGCATGCCATTAATCGTTTTTAGGAATACAAATTATTGACCTTCCGATCCTTAGAAAGGAGTACACGGACACAACTATCACACCTCCGATTCATTAAGTTCTCATCGAGGTTCTGATGAGAGCCCTTTTCAGGCAACGATTTAACCATCCGTACTGATGGCAACCCTCTTTAAAAGGTTCACAATCTTCACTTACATGTCTCTTTCATTGAGTTCTTTCGCAGAGCTAGCTGTTTTCACAGTGACTTTTTTACAGGTTCTTTTTCTCCAATATTTGTAGCTTTTTCTTGTTCTGTAATGTGGAGGAAATTCACCGTATAACAGCTACTTTGGAATCCTTTTATCTTCCACCCGTACAGGGCTTGCTCGACGCACCTGAGTGGATATAATGAATGATTCGATGCTTGTGCATCCTGCCTTTGCAAGGATTTCTATGTGAGGTGCTTCACTTGGCCACTTGATAAAAGCGATGAAGCAACTTGAGATGCCTACTGTGTACTGTCTATGCTTCAGAAATATACATACAAACGACGAAGAATGTTACAGGTATCTAGGAGTGGATTAACATATATCATACAATGGCACCTGTAACAAAACACGTGTCACTAAAGACTATTACAAGCAAATAAAGAAAATTTGAACCTAGGAACTCTCTGCATTCAATAAAATAGTGGCCCACAATGTGTTTGCAGTGCCAGTACTCATATCAACATTTGGGCTGCTTGATTGGACGCTTGATGAGATCCGAGCCATCGATGTGAAAGCCTGAAAAATACTAACAAACACACATAATTTCTACATAACTGTGACGTAGACCGTCTCTACCTAAAACGAAAACAGGGCAGTAGAGGTTTAACATCGATCCAAAATGCTTTTGAATGTCGCATCATATCCCTTCAGCAACATCTTTTAACCACCTAGTGTCGAAGTGCATCCTTTGACCAAGTTTGCATACATAAGGCTGATAATATCATAAGACTTGGAAGGTAGCTCCTTGAGCAACACTCTTTTGATAACCTAGAATACATGCCCAAAGAAGTCGCACAACTCTACTGCAACATATCATCAGATGAAAGAATGAACCTATATGAGCAGAAGACTATGCATGGATATGTTAGTAGAAAGCTCCGTGATGTTAGTAACATCGATAATTAAAGCAGTTTATCACGGATAAATAGCTGGATTACTACCTCCCACTTCGAAGGGTATGCGTTTGCAATCCAGGAACAGGAAATATCAATCAGGTACGAAAGGGATAGAGGTGTAGGAAAAGTAGTAAAATGTGACAACCGATGCAGACTTTGTAGAGTTCACACTGAAGATATCACCCACATCATAAGCAATTGTCCGAAAATGTCATCACCGTATTATCTACCGATGAGACATGATGTTGCAGCTAGAACACTCTATAATGAAATCCGTCGGAAGGATAATTCCAAGGACAAATATATAAGAACCCACAATATGGTGGAAGCCATAGCCACTCATAAGAAAAAGGAATACTGGTGGAATATCCCAGTAAAGACTTCAATAAAATGTAAGCACAACAGACCTGATATAATGATTTGGGATAGAGAAGAGAAACTGTGCACAGTTGTGGAAATTAGCTGCCCAGTGAATGTTAATATAAGCTGAATATCAGTGAAAAAGAGAACACCTATAATGAACTATTGAGAAATCTGCAGTTACTCTATCCAGATTACAAATTCAAGTTTATACCTGTAATTATTGGGGTACTACAAACCCAATCCATCATCGTAACTGTAAAAATCTGTAAAACTTTCCAGAAGTTTATCATTTGAATATATATGAGCATATCTAGATATGCAACTATATGCATGAGAAAACATACATAAAACATACAAATCTGCACATACATACATACAAACATACATACAAAACTACCCTGTTGTTGATGTTGAAAATCCAATGAAGGAGTCTCGGATCTAGGTTAGAAATCGGTTCTTTCTCTATTGGCAAGAAATTTTGAAATAAACTGAATAATGACATACATACATATATACATACATACATACATACATACATATCCCTGATACTGAATATATTAGAAATCTATTTTTGTTAAACATTAATAACTTTAGAGCAAGTTCATTTCTTATGGTAGTGTTTTTTTTATTCAATTATATTTGCGTATATTTTTATTAGAATGTTGATACACGTCTAAAGTTGAACTGATCCAGGATTCTATGATTTGGAAATTTCCTGAGATTGTGTTCATTGATAACTAGCAGTATAGCCCGGCTTTGCCCAGGATTAAGTTAGGATTATTAAGCTAATCAAGTTCTTTATTTCAAACCAAACTTAATAACATCGACGTCAAATTTGAACGAAATCTGTTGAAATTGGTAAACTTTCGGCTGAAAATGAGTTGCAGACAACTTGATTGGGAAATCCCATAAGGAATCGCTTTCTCGATTTTTTCAGCTCATCGATTTTTTTTTTTTTTTTTTGTTTTTGTTTTTGGAGAACTTAAGGCATTCGAAGATTCCATGAGTCCTAAGTAATGCTGGCATCAAGTTTGAACAAAATACATCAAATTTGGTAAAAATTATGGTTAAGGAATCGGTTTATCGATTTTCGTTATCCTGATTAAATAAATGGAAAACCCCATAAGTTATCAGTTTATTGATTTTTCACCCCAAATAGGACTTAACCGAACACAACATTGCTGATTCAAAAACATCTATATTTATAATTTAAAGTTGGTTTTCACACCCAACCCAGTCCTGCAGAATCAGTGTCACGACGGGAGCGCATGGGTTTGGAGTTTGATCGGCAGAGGTGATCAGGTTGCACATGTCAGCCCTTTGAAACCGCCCCCCCCATCACCTAACCCCCCTTTGCCCATAGGTTGAGAACCCTTCTAGCAAGGAAAATAGAATGCCCAACAAGGTTCCCGATCCTCTGTGTCAGAAGCGGTTACGTTCAGATCACAACTAAGTCTTAAGTACACACACACACACACGTACATACATCTATTGCGTACATGTTTTTGTACGCATACATGTTCGTGTGTGTGTGTGTGTGTGTGTGTGTGCGTGTGTGTGTGTGTGCGTGTGTGTGTGTGTGTGTGTGTGTATGTGTGTGTGTGTGTGTGCCTGTATGTTGCCCGTATATCGACAAAACACTTAACAAAAGTCTTAACAAAAACTTACTCGTCGCTAGAAGGGCACTTAACTACAGTTGTAAACAATGGTGGATTTCTCCGACTTGAAAATTGTTAAAAGTTTTGGTTGAAAATTTATTTGTGGACGTGCATAAATTACATTCACGTACACACACACACGCGCACACACACACACACACACACACACACACACACACACACACACACACACACACACACTCACACACACATCCTGCCTTTTATACATACAGATATGTGAATGAAGAAATACTACTTTTGACTTTTCTTTACGATTGAGAAGGTGATGTGGGAGCTAGAAGTATCTTTGAGGATCATCCATACAGGCGCGAACGTGGCTGTGTGGTAAGAAGCTTGCTGCAGCGCATGCGTCACCCAGAGTGCATTTGGTTTGTCGGTTGTGTCGGACGTTGGTTTTGTTGCTACTTTGAGGATAGTGACAATGTACTCAGACTTTAGCAGGTCTGAGTTTTCTTCAGCAGAGGAGCAGCTGGTAAGGGCAGTCATAGAGATGGACGGAGTGTTGGAAAAGACAAGGAGTTTTGCTGAGGTTACAGAGATGAAGCGAGTTAGACTTTGCCGGTCTGAAGGAATATGAGAAGATGGTACAGAAGGTGGGAGGGGAAGTGAAGCTCCCCCCCCCCCCCAAAGAATTATGGAGCGAATGGAAAGAAGAACGATCACCTATAAGGTGTTCTCGCTAAAAGGGAAAAAGGCCGAGCAGGTGGAAGCTGAAACGGAAAAAGCACTAAGGGAGAAGTCGAAAGAAATAATATACATGACGAAAGGAAGAAAATACGGCACAATGGTCGTACAATTTAGAACAGTAGAGGAGGAGAGGAGGCTGGCGATCGTGGCGGGGAAAACAGAGGAGATAGTGATTCTGCCCACATACCTTGGAAGAAAGACTTCCAAGGTGAGGGTAGAAGCAATTCCACAGGATATAGAAGTGGCTTGGGTGGCGGCAGCTGTCCTTGTTGGAAGCGAGAAGGTAGCTTTCCTCCAAGCCGCAGAAACAGAAGGAGGAGGATGGAAAGGAAGGACACTGGAGCTAATCATTCAAGCAAAGGAGGGTCATCTCGAGAACTTGGCAGAGACGGTGACGTTGGGGTAAATCGTGCTTAGGGTATAGGTAGAGGGCAGAGTACCATGTTGTTTTAAATGTGGCCAAAAGGGCCACATTTGAGCATACTGCCCCCTACAGAAGACAATGGTTGAAAATACAGTCGTGGAGACAGAAGAGAAAAGAGAGGAAGAAAAGACAGACAGAGGAAAGGAGAAAAAGGAGGAAGACTGGAAGGTTTCAGAAAGCAGAAGGAGAAAGACGAAAAAGAAAAACACTGAGTGTGATGTGGTACCCCAGTCCAACCCCATCCCACCCAAGACCACTCAGACCCCACCCTCCCCATACAGACACCAAACTCACCAACTCCATTTCCCCAAAAGAAAAAAAGAGAAAAAGAGAGAACAGACACCACAAAATTTAGACGCCCCCCCCTCCCGGTGAAAAAGATTATGAATGCATGGAAGAGAGAACGATATCATTAAGTGATGGAGAAAGAGGGAAAAGGTCTGAACTGAAAGGAAAAAAGGATTTAGGACTCAAAGGCAGCGAGTGGTGTTACTCAGTGTGGGGTGAGTAGCACACTCATAATATCATTTTCAGATATTCATGTTATCATATTTTTAATTTGTTATTCACATGCATTAGAGTATCATTTCAACATAATATAAGACTTCGATTTGAATAGTGTTGATATATTTTCGATTATTTTTGATTAATAATATTTGATTAATAATTAGTCTTTATTGTTTATAATATCGTTAAAGGTTTTTTTTTTATTAAAACTTAGTATATATAAAGTTTAATCTTTTATTCTTAATAATTTTTTCATTCTTAATTTTTTCAATATTTTAATTTTTATTTCTACGTTTGTAGAAAAAAATATTCTTATATTTTTCTATTATTCAATTGATTTTTAATGATAATTAAATAAACGTTTTTAGTTTTAAATAGTATAGCTTTAACTATTACACCGGTTAAATATGTACTAATTTCATCTTTATTATTATTTTAACCTTAAACTTCGTTTAAATTGTATTTAAAACGATAATAATTTATGTAAGTTGGTTTTTGTATATAATATACATGTTAGCATATATTATAATGGATGTAGGGATGATTATGGAATGTTTATTATTTTGATATTTTGATAGTTTTAATAATTTTTCTATCTTTATAAAATAAGTATTTTATATAAATTCATTTGGTACCTATTGTTGGTTGATATATATATTTATTTATTATAATTATTGTTCTATTTACGACCTGACGATTAGCTGTATTTTTGAATAGAATTTATTTTCGATAATTTTAATTGATTTTAATCGATTTAAATTTCCTTTCTATTTGAAAATTAGTTATAAAACACGTGTAGTCATTTTACTATCTTTATCTTATGATATTTACTTTGTTTTATATTATACTCATTTATTGTGCTTTTAATTATTAATTTTTCTATATGTGATAGTGAATTTTCATCGATGAGTTCTCGAAACTTGGTTCTTTTCCCTAAAACTATATATATATATATATATATATATATATATATATATATATATATATATATATATATATATATATATATATATAGAGAGAGAGAGAGAGAGAGAGGTAGAAAGATGTGTGTATTTTCTCCTTGTTTACAATTAAGACGGAAAAATAGATAAACAGTTACCAGGGTAGCAAAAAATCACACCAGTAAAAAGGGCGTAACACCGTGTTTTTAAGGTAGAAACTCCGGGTTTATGCAAAATATTTTGTATAATATATATATATAAATAAATAGAGTTAAACGCAAGTGTTATTCAAATTCTTTTACTTCCGACACATGTTTCGAAGATATCATTGGTATTATTCCAAAGGAATAAAATGGTGTAAAACAATGTAATTTTCTCTACGGGGAAATTAAGAAATAAAACTCGTCAACATTTTAACAGAATATGATGGATATGTTTAGTGATGAACTGAACGCTATTAAGTTGTTCTTTAATTATGAAGAGATATAACTTACAGATGAAGACAGAACCACTTGATCCTAAGCCACCTCGGTTTATTTTGAGAGATCATAAACAATTTTTTTTAATAACCCATCCTTAAGACTTATCTGCCTTTCTAGTTATGACATCGGTGTACTTAGTAAAAATATTCTAGATAAATGTATCCCTATCTTAGTTAAAAAAAAAAATTAAAGCTTAGTTTATGGTCTAATTCATTCCAAGTCGTCAACTGGTTTAGTTCTATTACACATAAGAGGAGCACTAAGTTTATCTAGTTTGACATTTGTAGTTATTATTCCTCCGTCAACCCAATAGTACTTAATAAGGCACTTTGGCTTGCTCATAACAAAGCTGGTCTCACCAGGGAAGAAATTAATGTTGAGTTGGCCGCCAGAAAATCTATCATAAAGTTTGACAATAAGATGTGGATCCGTAAAGACATCCGATGGTGTTGATGTTACGATGGCAAGTTCTGATTCAGCACAAGTAGCTGATTTAGTCTGTATATATATAATTTATGAAATGGCAGACCAGTTTCCAAGCATCAATGGAGGTCTATATCGTGATGATTGTTTACTTTACCTTCAAAATATTTCTGACCAAAAAGTACAAAAAAGCTAAGAATAGTTTAGTTAAGTTTTTCCGTAGAATGGGCTTAGGCATCGTTTTTGATGATGATGTAAGGAAGGCCAACTTTTTAGATATTACACTTAACTTACACAATAATTCGTACTTCCCATACCACAAACCATCGACCAATCTTAAGTATATTAGCCAATTCAGTAATCATTCTAGGGCAATCACTAGGAACTTAGTTAAGAATATTTCGTTTAGATTGTCTAAGTTATCTGCTAATGTTGACATTTTCAATGAAAAGGCTGAATTTTATAACTCTGCCTTAAAGCAGGTTACACAGATAAAGTTACCTACATTAACTCCATTCAATCTTATTCTACCATTACTAATGGAGACATGAGATATAGTTGTAAGGATATAAACGATATCAGTTTTAATTTATACTCCAGCACCAAACAGAGGAAGAGAGATAACCCTTATTTAAACCCCTTCTTTCATTTTAAAGGTAAATCGATGTCTTTTAAAGATAATTACACTAAAAATAAGGCAACTAATAGTAAAACTATTTGGTTGATTATTCCTTATGGGAGGCAAATTAAATGCAATCTTCCTTTACTGCTTCGGGAAGCTATTATTAGGAATTTTCCAAAGAGTTCTAGGCATTACTCTATTATCAACTCGTAAACGGTGAGGATTGGATTTTCCAATACAAAAAATCTCTTACAAATTATCTCCTCACATAATATTAGTCTGTTCAATAAGAATACATTTACTAATACTAACGTTAATTTAGCTAATACCATCCATCCCCCTAGAAATATTACTAACAAGGTTATTGTCTCAGAAGTCAATTTCAACAGAATTAAGTTTACGTCAAGTAATTCTAAAATTAAAAACTCTATATACCAGTGTAAAATTACTTCAGGTACCGATGTCTTTCTTTATATAGGTAGTTCTTCTCAGTTATCTAAAAGAATTTCTAATCTTAGTTGCGGGGACATAAACACACCAACACTGGTTGTCAACAGTGGTGGGGGCTAAACACAGACACAAATAAACACACAGCTGCATATATATATGGCCAGAGAGACCGATAAAATAAGTACCATGCTTTACAAAAAAGGTATAGGGTTGATTCATTTGACTAAAAATTCTTCAAGCGGTGCCCCAGCATGACTGATGTCTAATTGCTGAAACATGTAAACGAGAAAAGAAGCTAGAAATGAAAATATATCTTTTACTAAGTTTTTCAGCGGAGTTAAGATGTAGAGATTTGAAATAGTCACAATAATTGACTCTTTTATCTGAAGCTCTCTGTAACCCTTCATCTTCTTATATAAGATTAAGTTTTACTAGGCTTGCTTGAAAACAAAGCCAGTGGATAGTAATTTAATCTGCTCAGAAGTAGGGTTTTCCATAAAATTAACATAACAACTAGTTCTTTGAAAAGTCAACACGAAACCGGTTATTTCTCAAAATACAATGTTTATATACCAAAAAGATTTTCTAACATTTTTCTAACATTTTTCTGACATAATTTAAATATATATTTTAACCATGTAACACAAGTCTTCTGTAGTTTTTTCACTCTTATTATCTTTTATATATATATATATATATATATATATATATATATATATATATATATATATATATATATATATATATATATATATATATATATATATATACATATATATATATATATATATATATATATATACACGCACGCACACACACACACACACACACACACACACACACACACACACACACACACATATAACACTTTCTTCTTCAATGGAAAGAACTATATCCAAATTAAAGGCACGGCTATGGGAACGAGGTTTGCTCCCGTTTATGCGAATTCGGTGATGGGTTACTTAGAACAAAAACTCTACCAGGAAATAAAAGAGAGATACAACACTGAATTTAGGAAGTATATTGAAAAAGCATGGAAGAAATATCTCGACGATTGCTTTATAATCTGGACAGAATCTCAAAACATTGTGGTAGAATTCAACACCCTCCTGAACAACCTACACCCATCCATCCAATTTACAAAGATATCCATTTCTAGATATAATGGTAGTTAAAAAGAACACCACCATTACCACAGATATATATTATAAACACACAGATACACACCAATACCTGAATTTTAAATCGTGCCATCCACCCCATACAAAACGTAACATCCCATACTGCTTAGCCAGAAGAATCTGTACTATTGTAGAGGATATAAAAATATAAAGACCAGAAATCAGCGCCTGATGGAACTGAAAGAATTTCTGCTCAAACAAAAATACCCGTCACTACTTATAGAAAATGGTATTCAGCGGGCTTCGAAAATACAACTGAGGACACCGCAAAGAAGAGAAAAACAAGAAAAAAATCATATCATTTATAGTGACACACAATCCATGCCACCAGAACATCTTCAATATCGCTAAAGCAAACTTACCAATCCTTGCACAAAGTAAGGAATTGAGAAATATCATTACAGATCAAAGTATAACTCTCAGTAAGAGACAACCTAAAAAATTGAAAAAGCTATTAATAAAGGCAAGGTTTGATCTCAGTAACAAAAATCAAACATTCACTGTGTCCAAATGCAATGATAGCCGATGCGGTACATGCCAATCAATTCATACCGGCCCATATATGAACACAAAAACAGGGAAAATATTCACCAATGCGAACATGAACTGCAAAAGTGGAAATCTAATCTAATCTACTGCATCAAATGCCCAAATTGTGAAGAACTGTACGTAGGCCAGACAGGTAATGCACTATCGGAACGCTCACGTGTGCATCAACAACAGATTAAAAACCCAGAGGTCCGCCAAATATGACTGAGTAACCATCTGGCAACATGTGGTCGTGAAACTTTTATATTTCCATTCCATAAACTTTACAACCTGAATGAAATTGAGAGAAAGCGCAAAGAAAAAGATTTTATTAAGAAATTCAAACCCACTCTTAACAAACAATGATTAAATTAATCTTACTTGGGGTTTAAAAATCTTATCCCTATAACTAAAACACAAACAATCTCTCAAATGTCATCATTTCTAAAAATAAACTTGGCATCATCTCTAAAAATAGCCAAACACCTACTGATGCTGTCCAAAGGAATATGTATAAAAGACAAAAGAACAGCCAGTCAACTACAGTACATCTGTCAGACGGGACCTTGATGACTGCCATGAGGCAGGAAAATATACTAGTCCTTATATATTTAATACTCTATATTTGATACTCAACATTTCATATATTCAATAAGACATTCAATACTTCATTTCATTTTACTATTTATATTATATATTCCATATTCTATAACCCACATTCATTTTATAAGAATATAAATAAAACATAAAAAACAAACAGAGTTGGAACTCTTTTAAATAATATATTCCTCTATACACGATCATACAAAACCCATTTTTTAATATTTTTTATTTTTATTTTTATTCATATATATATATATATATATATATATATATATATATATATAGAGAGAGAGAGAGAGAGATAGATAGATAGATAGATAGATAGATAGATAGATAGATAGATAGATAGATAGATTAGATTTAAATTCAAAATTGAATATGGTACTTATGTTTAGGCACCAAAATATAGTATGGTATTATCCAAAAACCATTTTAAAAGCAAGGTGATCAAAAAATCAAAATAAGCAACACGGATTTTAAAGATGGTTGCAGTACGCACGTTTCATGCTACTCCATTTATTTAAGTAATGCGAGCATTACATTAAATGCAATATGTAGAGCAATCTTCAGCTGCACAAACATGTAGAAAATTACAGTAGAATAGACATATTATAATTGTGGCAACATTTAAGATCCAAGTGGAAAGAAGAATACATAAAAATCCATCTTGATATAGCCAAGGCTAGCAGGCTAGTAATTTGTTCTAGGTAGAATTCTAACTGTCTCTGATTTTATTGTCTCTTATCTAGTGGTTATAGTATAAGGGGCAATCATTTTTAAGGAAAGGACAGGTGTAAGCATTATACATGGATATAGTTATAAAGGTTTCTCTGGTCAGAGTGGCAACACTATTTTAGGTTGGGTTTTTTACTGCTATCATAATGTTGGGCAATTAAACCTTAAGCATTTAGGTCAACAGGGCCTTAAACTGGATTTTTATATATTCTTCTCCCCACTTGGATTTTAAATGTTGCCACAATTATAATATGTCTATTCTACTGTAATTCTCTACATTTTTGTGCAGCTGAAGATTGCTCTACATATTGCATTTAATGTATATTTTTATAATTGTTTTTTTTTTTAAATAAATAAATAGACATAATATAATGTCTAAAAGTTGATGGATACCACCTCTTGATCCCCTCCACTTTCTTATTGCTGTATATATATATATATATATATATATATATATAATATCCATATTTAGGGAAATGAGAAGATAAAATTCAGGCTACATAAGTTTCATAGCTAGCAGAACCCTGGAAGCAGTAATTATCCAAATGAGGGGTAATCCGCTAGTTACTCATCAGGCCAAAGATATCTTAGTCAAATGAAGGTTACACTGTCGTTAAGGGACTCCATGTTAACTCGCAGGAGATTTGATAGAAAATTTGTTCGCTTACACAGCCAACCCAGTTACTAACCGTGAACTATGAAATAACTTTTTTCAGTTCATCGAACTTTGTTTTAGAAAAAACTTCTACGTCAAAAAACCACTCACTATTGTTTCTGAAAGTTGTTATTTATACCTTCTACGAACTGCTTGAACCATACTGTCTTCCTACACCTTAATTCTTCGAGCTTACCTTTACATACAGGCATATATATGGCTTCTTTCAGTTTCTGTCAACCAAATCCAGTCACAAGGCCTTGGTCGGTCAGAGTCTACATTCGACGATAATTACCAAAGGTGCTATGCAGTGAGACTGAACTTCGAACCATGTGGTTGAGAAGCAATCTGCTTACCATACAACCATGCCGACGCCAGACATATAAAACATTCCGACTAAAACCTCACCTTAATGATCATCGCATCGTTATCAGCAACATTAACGTTTTATTTGTAAACAATGGCAAAAATTGTAATTGAATTTACCTTAATTAAGTTCCCAGGGAAATAATGAATCATATTGTAAGTATTAATTAGCCATCTGTTGCGAAAGCTTTATAGCGGGTAAATGAGTATATAGAACAGTAATGGAAGAACTTTTTATACATATCCAAATGGTACACTAATACGATCTAATAAATACTTAAAACAGCGTCCCAGTATGACTGTGGTCCAGAGACCAAAACGAGTAGCACAATAGAACAATGAAAGAATGTGCAGACAGGCATGACTCTATGGTCGAGAAGCTTGCTTTGCAGCAGCTAGTACTGGGTTTTATCGCACTACTTGGCACCTTAGGCCGACTAATGCATTATGAGTGAATTTGGTAGACGGAAACTATGTGATAGACAGAAATGTAACCGTACTCTAATGACTGAAACATGTAAAAGATAAAAGATGAAATATTTCTTGCCACTAAAATTAATAAATACAGTCAAAGAAAATAGAAACGGTAAGAAATTTTGGTACGAACCGATAACAATCATTTCAATAAAATTATCACCTCACAGCACAAATATTGTCCGTGCTATGATCTATTGAGAAAGCGAGTGGCCTAGTGGTTGAGCTGTTGCATCCAGATCGTTAGATCGTGGGTTCGATTCCCTATCTGGATGGTGCCTTGTGTTCATGAGCAAAAAAAATTCATTTCACATTGCTCTAGCCCATCTTTGATCAGGTGGTGGTGGTGGTGGTGGTGGTGGTAGTGGTGTTTTGGTGTTGGCCTTGCTCGCTTAGCCAGTGGAATGGCATCATTTGAAGGAAAAAACAATGCTAAAAGTGCATTGTGACCATCGATGTGTAACAACATGTGATAGCCTGATCAGTCACGTGATTACGTGACTATGATCTGTCAAATGGAAGCCACGTCCGTTTGAACCTCCTATATCTCTAATGGGTCACCCATTTTCCATGTAATGGAACGGCTCATTATAGATCCTTTTAATTTTAGCACAGGGACACAGATTTGAGGAGATAGGTATACTGTTACCTACATTATCCTTTAAACGATTTTATTAACCGCCTAAGGATAAAAAGCAAAATTGAACACGGCAGGTTTGAACTCAGGATGTAAAGCATTTTAAGTAAATAACGCAAGGTATTTTTCCGACACCTGACGATTTTGTGAAACCATTGTCCATGACAAAGTGTAATAATATTTATTGGCTTCTAACGAGAGTAGTATTTTGCTGACATTTCAGAGTAGCAGATGGCTATGGTTTACATATGAATTATACAACGACGTTGTGGGCTATTGCTATTTAACAAGCTCGTACAAAAGCGAGTTGTAAAATACTGGGTCTCAATGAAACTGTTCTCTAAGAATTTTACAAATCAGTGGCAAATAGAGATGATTTATGCGTGTGTTATGGTTATATACATGTTGTGGACATGAGGTATTTACAAGGGATACAATAGAATAAGTGGAGGTGCGTAGCTTAGTGGTTAGGGTGTTGCACTTATGATGGTAAAATTGTGTTTTCGATTCCTGAACCGGGCGATGTACTGTGTTATTGAGCACAGCACTTCATATCTCGTTGCTTTAGTCGACTTATCTAGTAAAAATAAGTAATATGGTAAAGTTGCGACAAGCCTGGCAAGCTGGTGATGAGTTTTGGATCTACCTAAAAAAACAACACTGATGCTGGGTATTATCATTTTATTGCAACAGAATAAAAGCATTAAAGCTATTCATAAAAGCGGTAATCGCAATTTTATTCAAAATCGATATATAAAACAATAGATAACAGAACTATAATAAGAAGCACTAAATACAAAAGTGCTTCCTTTTCTGTATTCACTATTTCTATTTAGGAAGGTTCATTATTTATTCATATTCTGAGATACTTTCTTTGCATTTCTTGGGACCAAATTTTTAATTCATTCAAACGTTCTTTGCACTAATGTAGACTGAAAGTACGACCTTTCTTTTCGCTTTAGAACACTGAAGTTTCTCTCATAAGAGGGTGCTACAGTTAACAACAGCAAAAAATGTGCAACAGAATAAGAACATTAGGGGAAAGATTACCCGCTCCTCATTTCAAAATTTCATCATGTTCTCTCTCTCTCTCACTCTCTCTCTCTTGATAATACTGCATTTTCTTTTAAGAAGAGTTTTTCTTTGAATATCACTTGAAATGCGACTTCCTTAGTTTAGAACAAAAGTACAATATAATTGCTATAGAAGAAGCAGAGACGAAGCAGCCGTGTTGTGGACTAGTGGTTATAATGTATTAGTGGGTAAATATTTGTCAGTCAGCTGGATACTTTATTTTTCGATGTGCATAGGTTATATTTGTTGCAACAACATTGTTTCTAACATGGAAAAGGCGCACCAATGTTTGTCATACTTTTATATTTAAGAAAATCATATAATGATTGGTTACCAAATATTTTTCTTACTCTGCATAAAAACAGGTTTTTTAAAAAAATGGTATAGATATATGAACGTCATACTGTTTAGCTAAATCATATATATTTAGATGTATAAGGTGGTGAGCCTACAGAATCGTTAGTTCACCGAGTAAAATGTTTAGCGGCATTTCGTCCGTTTCTACGTTCTGAGTTCACACTTCACTGAGGTCAATTTTGCCTTTCATACCTTTCGGGATCGATAAAATAAGTATCAGTTGATCACTAGGATCGACATAAACGACTTATCGCCACGCGCGAAATTGCTAGCATTGTGCCAGAATTTGAAATCAATATATCCACATATAAAATGACACAGGTAATTTTTTACTTCAGTGGTGATAGTTTTTAAATAATTTAGGACAACAGAACAGTTTGTCAAGCTATTAACAAACATTTAAACCATGAAGTCTTTTTTGTAACCTCTACGTAAGTGTATCTCAACACGTTAAATATCGTCAATAGCTGTAAAGAAAGGTTCATCATATGTTTGAGTCCTGTCTTGCACTGGAAATAAAGCGTGGAAAGGTATCACAATATATAACATTTTATAGTGGTAAATGTATGACACAAGAGTTACTCTTTAAACGTTTGAAGCCGTTAAACTTGAGACATGCAAAAAAAAAAAACCCCAGAAAAAATAAGATGTGTCAGTGACTAAAAACGCCACCGGTTTCATGTCAGTGTTTTCTTCACCCGTGTATATTTGCACTTGCATGTAAACACACACACACACACACACACACACACACACGCGCGCACACACACACACACACACACACACACACACACACACACAAACACACATACACACACACACACATTTATAATAAGTATGTACATGCATATATAATAATAATAATGAAATTATTGTATACAGTGCTCAGGTGCACTACAACTTGTCAAAAATGCGCATAAAGCATATGCAGTATTGTACAAATGTCTGGAAAGTGAACTGTGTATGAGTCAGATACATGCTTGTGTGTGTATGGAGGGGAGAAAATCAGGTGTAGTGTTGGCGAATCTGAGGAAGCATGGAAGTTTTGAAGGATGCAGTGCTCCGACAACTAACTGATGCCAGCAGTTTGTTCCATACTTCAGCAACTCTTAGCATAAAAAGATGTTTCCGAAAGTCATGGGAGCTGTGCTGTTTTCTGACTTTGTAAACATGTCCACGGGTGTTAGACAGGTGGAGTTTGAAAAGGTGCTCAGAGTTGTTGTTAGTAAGATGGTTAATAATTTTATGGGTGTCTGCCAAGTCAGCTGCCAGACGTAGGAGTTTCAATGCATCCATGCCCAGGGAAGTAAGGCGTTCAGAATATGGCAAATACCTGATGGAGGGTATTCTCTTGGTTGCATGTCGCTGAACGGTTTCCAGACGATTAATATCCTGGGCAAGATAGAGGTTCCAGACTGGAGACGCAAATTCCAGGTGAGGCCGCACCATAGCTATATAAAGCTTCAGATAGATAGCCGGAGAGCGGCTCACAAAGGACTTGGTAAGTGATGCCAAGACACCCTCAGCCTTCTTGGCAATTTTAGCAATGTGTTTTGTCCAACGCAAATTGCTGTCAACAATAATGCCTAGGTCACGTTCGCAAGAAAACTTTTGATATTAGTGTTGTGGAGACGCTGGGTTTTTCCTCCCAAAATGCATGGTGGTACATTTGTCCACAGCTAGCTTGAGTTGCCAGTCCATGATCCATTGCTGGATCGTGTCCAGGTCTGATTGCAATAAAGATCTATAGTGTACAGGATCTGTCCTTTTTATTTCGAGGTACAGCTTGATGGCATCTGTATATTTCAGCACTGTGGCATTCTTTAAGTTGGCATCTATATCATTAATATGTGTAACAAATAGAAGGGGGTCAAGAACAGATCCCTGTGGTACACCAGATGTCATCTCATAGGGTGAAGAGTGCTGTCCTAGAACTGTGACAACCTCTTTTCGGCCGATAATAAAGGACTTCAACCAGTTATAGAGATCATCTCTTACACCCATTGCAGAGAGTTTCACCATAAGTCTTTTGTGTGACACAGAATTAAAAGCCTTAGCAAAGTGAGAATTTATAAAAAAAAACAAAAGACGAAGACGGGTGTGTAAACAACAAACAGATTTATTAGTTTAATACTGTTAAGACACTGTTAGATGGCCATTGGATCCTAAGTTCATTCGTTCTGTAACACATTTTGTTTATCGTCTCGCAGCATATGAAAAAAGCGAAATTTGAATGTTCCCAAGTCATAATATCATCTCGTCTGATATCAGTGTCGGTGAGTTTATTGCATTAGGTATAGTAATATGGAACATCAAAGCAGGACTGGTGTTTCTCAAAAGATTCCTTTGTACCTAAGGAGGGAAAAGGAAAATTACTTGATTAGTTCCGTCTTATATTAGGCACAACTGTTCAGAAAGCCGGTGATCCGAGTTACCTAGTCTGTTGCGAAGACATTCGGATGATATGCTAAGAAAAGAGGACCCTCAGATTATGTGCATGACTTTAAAACTGCATATGAACCTAATTCCTATGCATTAATACATAATACATTGAATCTACTTTGTTTTGCTTTTTCATTTCGGGATGTGTAAAGTAATTCTGATACAGTATCAAAATTAATAAATCGCAATCTACCAACATACATACATACATACACACATACATAGAGTGCAGATGGCCTTCGAATGCCGTATGGTATCACTTAGACAGCACCTGCTAACCAACAGCAGCAAAAATAAATATATCAATGTGGTCCTGAAAAGTGAACTGAGCAACATTGTATGAGTTGGCAGTGAACTCCTCAAGAAACAGTCTCTTCCTGAGAATCTCCTATACACCCCCAAACAGCTGGGCTCTCTTACCTCAGAGAAAACCTGGATGGAAAGCACTTAGCATGCAAATAAAAGATCATGCATGGGTATGTTGCCTGGAAGCTTGAAGAAGGCTTTAGAATTAACACGAAGCGTGGCTTCTCTTGGACACAAGACCACTACATCACCTCACACTTTGAAGGCTATGTGTTTGCAATCCAGGAACAGGAGATTGCCACAAAGTACCTGGTGAACAAGAGAGACAGTGACGCACTTGTAATCCCAAGCTGCAACCGCATGTGTAGGCTATGTCATGTGTCTGTAGAAGACATTACGCATGTGATTGGCAGCTGTCCTAAAATGTCGTCACGGTACTATCTACCTATGCGGCACGATATTGTTGCTCAAACAATTTACAATGACTGTCCTGAAATAAACTAAGAAAATCTCTCTGTTACGGAATACATTCATAAACACCAACTCAAGGAATACCGGTGGAATATTCCCATCAAACCTTCTATCAAATGTAAGCATAACAGGCTGGATATTGTTGTTTGGGACAGAGGAGCAAAGATATGCACCATGATCGAAGTTAGCTGCCCTGCAGATATAAATATCTCTTTGAAAATCAAAGAAAAGGAGGATATCTATGGACAACTGCTTCGAAACCTTCAGCTTCTATATCCAGACTATGAATTCATATTCGTACCAATAATAACTGAAGCACTAGGTTTTGTTAGTAAATGCTTAAAGGAGAATCTGGATAAACTGGGATTTTCAGAAAGAGAAACTGACGGGCTGATTCGTACATTACAAGTCCAATCTGTGAGTGGAACAGTAAAAATATACAAGACTTTTTTCAAGTTCCAAATGGGAATTTGTCTGTGTTAACTACATCTCAAAGATGGAGCCTTATATCTTTGTTGGAAACTGGCTCCCTCCTCTGCGAAAGATTTATAATAATTAAAAAATAGAAGAGACATACATACACACATACATGCATGCATACATACATACATACATACATACATACATACATATACACAAGCGCATATACATACATACGTACATACATACATACATACATACATACATACATACATACATACATACATATATACATACATACTAGTTAAGGCGTTAGGTTCGAAATCCAATGGGCTGTATCCGCATAGGTTATTTTTTATTGGCAGTGTCTCAGTATGGCCACAACCTTTTGGCTGAAGAGCATAAGAGAATATATAAACAAAAACACACACGCACACACACACACACACACACACACACACACACACACACACACACACACACACACACACACACACACACACGCACACACATACACACACATACACACATTCACATACACAAATAACCAGCGTTGTTTACCTCTCTATATCTTACAGTTGTAGTCTAGGCACAAGGGTGCTGATCATCATTCCCAGACCGTGATTTTAATTGACAGAATATGAACACTACAATAACCTCCCTTGTGACGCAAATGAATGCTAATTTCCAGTTAGTATAAAGAATATTCTTATCTTTTTTATTTTGTCCAAGGAAGGGAGAGAATTCTTAATTACTTTGTTTTAACCTTCAAGGGGCATAATACAAAATAGGGGCAAGCAATATATTTGTTTGAATTATATATTTTTTTTCATTCGGATCCTCTTTCTGTCAACTGAGATGGTTGACAATTCACGTTTGTAATAACTCCATATTCTAAAAGAAGAAAAAATATGAATTATCCCGAAATATCTTAAATAACTCTAACTAACAAAACGAGGGAAGCCTGGAGGATGGAGAATTTTACGTTTTTACCAGGATGTGACATCAGTTTGCTATTTGATGGCAATTTCACTGGATTGGGTTTGTATTTTCTTCTCTGTGCAAACGTTTAATATAGAAACTAGGTGCAGGCGTGGCTGAGTGGTAAGAAGATTGCTTCCCAACCACATGGTTCGGGATTCAGTCCCATTGCATGGCACCTTGGGCAAGTGTCTTCTAATATAGCCTCGGGCCGACCAAAGCCATGTGTGTGGAGTTAGTAGACGGAAACTGAAAAAGACCGTCGTATATGTGTATATTTATATCTATGAAAGAAAGAAGTGAAAAAATACAGAAAGTGTGCCACTAAAACTGCTTTATGTTTTTGAATGAAAATAGTTTACTGGTAATGGTCTTCTCGTATGAATTTGAACCATGAATGTTTTGGTTTGAACATTCTATGCTGCACTGGAAGTAAAAAATTGTACAAAAACATGACCTAAACCCAGTCAATGGACTATTTCGTCTATATGTTCTGAGTTCAAATTTTGCCTAAGTCGAAAGTCGACTTTGACTTTCAATCCTTGCGAGGTCGGTCGATTAAGTACCACTTCATGACTGTGGTCGATTAAATCGTTTAGCCCCCCCCCCCACCAAATTTCAGGCCTTGTATTAGTAGAAAGATTATTGGTGTTGACAGGCGGCTAGCTAGCAGAATCGTTAGCACGTTGGAAGAAAAGTCTTTCACATTACTCTGCGATCATTTCGACATCTAACCTGCAGCACACCGTGCACATGTACAGGGTCGATTATATATATATATATATATATATATATATATATATATATATATAGAGAGAGAGAGAGAGAGAGAGAGATAAAAAGTGTAGTGGGTATATATTTATAAACTTCTTTTCTTTCAAACTTCTTTGATATATATATATATATATATATATATATATATATATATATATATATATATATATATATATATATATATATATATATATATATATATATATATATATATATATATATAAAATGTGTGTGTGTGTGCGTGTGCGTGTGTGTATGTGTGTGTCTGTTTCGAAATTTTGCCTATAATCAACTATCATTAAAGAAACGTAAATATTTTACAGTACTTTTCGAAAATGAGATTTTATTGAAATTTTATTGTGCGGGAGACTAACAATTATTATAGTCTTTGTTCTTACTTGAGAAGAAAATAACTATAAAAATTACTCTCAAGGGAAAGCTTTTCTATCCTTTGCCCGTTTGCAATACATAATCATGCAACCCTTTTCTGGCGTTTAAGGTTTAATCCCCTAATGATAGATAGTGTCGTAAATTGTTTGGATACATACAAATGAAGAGCAGAGTTGCAGTTAATTGACTCCAGCTTTGTATAAAAGTGTTTTCAACACGGATTGGAAGCAAGACCTATCACATAATTGTCCAAATATTGAAATTCTGATCTTCTATACATTGTTTATATTGTAATATATTTATAATTACAAAATTTCTGTGATATCGCATATATATTAAAAAAAATTAACTTCAGAAACAAGTGGATGAATTGTTGCTGTTGTTTAGCAGCATAAATAGCTGACCAATTGTTACGATCTTGTTTTTTTTAGGTGGATATGTGCAAGTATAATATCCAACGTCTCGTTTTCTTAAATAAGACGATAAGACGCGATTTTAGGAGAGGTTTGGATGGTAATTTAATCAACCCCATATAGAAGTTGCCATATTTGTCTTCAATATATGCGTGGTATTTAAGGCACTAAGCTGGCAGAATCGTTAGTACGCCGAGCAAACTGCTTAGCGGCATTTCATCTATCTTTACGTTCTGAGTTCAAATTCCTCCGAAGTTGACTCAGACTTTACCCTCCACCCATTTGAAGGTCGATAAAATTGAGCACTGGGGTTGATGTAATCGATTTATCCCAGCCACCGAACTTGCTGGTCTTGTGCTAAAATTTGAAAACTATATTTGTGTTATTTGAGGCAGCGAGCTGGCAGAATCGTTAGCACACCCAGCAACATGTTTAACAGCATTTGATCCTTCTTTTTTTGAGTTCAAGTTCCGCCGAGGTTGATTTTTCATTTTATCCTTCTGGAGTCGATATAATAAGTACTAGCTGAAGACTGGTGTTAGTTTAGTCAGCATATCCCATCCTCAGAACTTGCTGACCTTTTGCTAAAATTTGAAACCAGTATATGTGTGAGATTTGATGTTCGTGAAAATTATAAAAAGCGTTCTTATTGACAATAAATTTCTTTAAGTCTCATTTTATGGCTTATGCAAAAGGAACAAACAAATGCATGAGATTGGTAGCGGAGAGAAAAGCTGCAGGGGATCAGGAAAGAGTGGAGGAAAGGAGTGGAGGATGAAGGAAGGTATCTCAAACCGGAGACTTGGTTCAAATGCTTGAAAAAGAGAGAAATCGGTTAGAGACCAAGTGTTGGCGTTAAACTGATCGACAGATTAAGTCTACTCTCCAAGTAGACGACACTGGCGGGATTTGAACACAAAAAAGGAGCAAATATTGCAAGGATCTAACAATTTTGCTAGTATAACACCTTAGACTGGAATTTTATGTGTCAACCACAGTCGTTGGAAATCAGCCAGCAAGAAGTCAGAATAAATGCAACAATGCATTCCGTCAGATTCTTTGACGATTCTGTTAATTTACCGTCTGCCCAATTTCCCTGAAATGGTTTCGGTCAACCTGAAACTTTGAGTAAAAGACATTTCTGAAAGCTTCCATACAACGAATTTAAACATGGACTGACGTGATTGTGAATCGAATTAATTATCCAGGTTTCTGTTTAAACTATTCGACGGAATCAAGTATCGACGAAGCAAATATTTTATACGAGGGGATGCTGAAAAGTTCCTGGCTTAAAAGGTGTCGCGAAAGAGTAGAGCTGTTACTTTTACAGGGAAGTTAGGAAACAACTATTTAGGAGATGTACAAAATATCATACTGGTATACAATATATCTTTATCTTTTTTGCAGATATAACGCATGATGGCAGCTCCCACCACGGATTTTGGTAAAATTGAAGCATTGGTGGTCATGAAGTTCCTCTTTTTCTAAGGAAAAGAAGCGGTGGAAATCCATGACGAGATGAAGGAAGTCTTGAAGGATGTCTGCCCATCTTACTCCACAGTGAAGATGTGGGTGTCAAGGTTTTGGATTGGCCATTTCGAGGTTACAAATGAACCCCGGTCAGAACGACCACCCGTAACTCCAGAGAACAAAGCCGATGCTGTGCACGTCCTGACTCCCGAGGACCACCGGATTTCAGCTTAAGTTATAGCCGAGACTCTAGGGATTTCTCGCCAGAGAGTTAGCCATATCACTCCCAAGGTTATGGACATGAGAAAGCTTTTCACAAAATGGGTTCCAAAATGCCTGAACGCAGATCAGAAGCGCATCAAAATGACAACATCAAAGGCGATTTTGGACCGGTTTGCAGCGAGAGAGGCTGATTTTGTGGCTCGTTTAGTCACCACAAATGAAACTTAGATTTATCATTATAACAATCAATTGAGTAGCACCACAGCGGTTCACCGTGTTCCAAGAAATTTTGGACCCAGAAATCATCTGGAAAGATTCTGGCTTAAGTGTTCTGGGACAAAGACGGAGTACTCATCATAAAATATCTGCCAAAGGGTCGCACCATTAACAGGGGATACTTCATGTCTTTATTGGATGAACTGCGGGGAAACTTTGAAACAGAAATGCCGTGGAAAGCTGAGCTGTGGTATCCTTCTTTTGCAGCTCAATGCACCAGCACACACAACAAATGAAATTCTACTGAAAATGCGCGATTTTGGCTTCGAATTGGTAGATCACCCATCGTACTCTACTGACTTCGTCCCTTCCAGCTATCACCTCCTTCCACAATTGAAACAATATCTCAAGGGAACAAAATTTCGCTCCAGTTCGGAAGTGATTGCTGCTACAGAGGCCTGATTGGAGACCCGACCTTCTGAGTTCTTTTTACAGGGCTTAGAAAAGCTGAAGGACCACTGCAGTAAGCGTGTGAATTTCAGAGGGGAATATATTGAATAAAGTTATAATTAACTGATCCTCCTCTGTTTTCTTTTACCCAAAGCCAGGAACTTTTCAGTACTCCCTCGTATTTAAAAGCGTTAAAAGCATTAAAATCATATCCGTCGTTTAAGTTCACTTTCGGTTTATCTTTTTTGCAGATTTAACGCTTGATGGCAGCTCCTACCGCGGATTCTGGTAAAATTGAAACATGGGCGGTCATGAAGTTCCTCTTTTTCCAAGGCAAATCCATTAGAGATAATTTATTAATTAATCTACTAAAGGCACAAGCATGAAATTTTGGCGGGAAGCGGCTAGATGGTTATATCAATTCAGTGATCGAATGGTACTTATTTTATCGACTTCGAAAGGATGAGAGTTAAAGTCAATGGAATATGAACCCAGAAGAGTAATAACGAGCGAAATACTTTTAAGCGTTTTGACACGTCAACAAAAAGTTTTTAAGGGTTCGCAGAGTTATTTCCCCTGAAATATTTGACAGCTGCGAATTACCCGTTCGTTCGTTGCAAAATGGTTAGAATAAGGTAGCACAAGTCATTTCAACTATTAACTAAAGACGTTGAACAAATGAAGAATATTCGTCTTCATTATGAGATTGTAATAATATTCATTTATAAAATATGTATTTTCACATTTCCGTCGATATTTATGCTACAAATACAACTGTCTGGATTCAGGAAAAAAATCTTGCCCACTTAATTGTCAAACTTATATATTCTCTGTCCCTGCAATAGTTAGCCCTTGTCGGATCTAGCCGCACTTAAATACGATATCCAGTCGTCTCTCCTCTTCTCGGCATGCTGACTATATCTCATCTAAATTCCTCGAACAAAATATTTAGCCCTAGTGCTTACCTCCAATGGTGACCTCGACAATATTATATACTTAGCCATACTTGCTCAGATTATATAAATAAATAAATAATAGATTAATAAATAAATTTAAAATACTAGGATGGCAAAGAAATTATTAAAAGAGTAAGAACAGTACTTTTATCTCCCATAAATTTAACATTATTTAGGCAACACAAGCCCTGCACAGGAAACGAAGGGAATGATGGCTTCAAATTTTGACCCTTGACAGATAAACTATAGATATTACGTGGATAATCTAATGTCCATCTTGTTTTCTTTTTGTAGAAATTCAGATGTATATTATGTAACAACATCTCATTTAATCAGTTGTAAAACTGCTTTTTTTTTGTCAGAGATTAAGCTTCCTAATTAGATCAGGGGTCGCAGAACTTTTTTTAACCAGTTACCCCAAAATATATTTATTTACGCCGACGTTACACCCTTGATTTGAAAGGAAGAACATCATAGGTTTATCGAATCTATTATAAATATAAAAAATATATTGAATCTAATATAAATATGAAAAGCATAAAACGAATGCGATAAAATAAATTAATGTTCTCATTATGAAACAAAAGGATTTTTCTAGGAACTTTTTGATCACTACAGGTTTTGGAGAAATGATGTTTCATTTTTCTTACAATTGCATCAAAATTGAGGCATTTTGATGCCAGAGTAATTTGGATAGTCTTCGGGATCCAATCAATTCCTCTGCTTTGTTTTTATGTTCATTAGAGTGGAAAGTCCTTGTTTGCAAAGGTAAGTTGATGCAAAAGGCAGCAACTTTTTGACTGTCTCCCCTTGTGTAGTTTTGAAAGCCTTTGCTGCAGTTGACATCGAAAAATGTAACAGATCTGCATTGTTTTCAAATTCAATGTGCTTCATTATTGGATCGAAGTTCAAGAGACCCTTGAGGCTATTCTGGAACATCAGCAATTTCACATTTAAAGGCATCTACAACCCAACTGACAGTATGTGAATCAAGATCTAGAAAGTAATCAGAGAAGCACTCTTTCAGTTTTGTAAGATGCCTTATAACTGTATCCTTGCAAAAGTAAGGGCTAACTTTGAAAAGGCAGCTATCTTGTTTTGTTTTGCTTTCTGTCTCCAATATAAAAGCTTTTACTTATATCTTTTACTTTTATTATTATTGTTCAGTAGTTTTATTTTTATAACGTGCTTTCACTTCACTACCGAGCGCAGCTCTGTGCGCCTTGGGTATGTGCTGTGGTTTGCTGTGGTGCTCTTATGTTTACTGTATTGAAAGTGTTTTGCGTAGAATGTGTGCAGTACCCAGTAGTGCAATTTTCTGTATGTTATATATATTTGTAAGTCCTGGTGTTTTTGTTATGTATTTGTCTGAATATTTTTTTATTATACCTATTATTATACCTTTTATTATACCTATTATTATTATTATTATTATTATTATTATTATTATTATTATTATTATTATTATTATTATTATTATTATTTGTTGTTGTTGTTGTTGTTGATCCTGAAAGGCCGGGCAGAATTGCCGAATGCCTACATCACAGTGCCATTAGTTATCGTCTGACCGTTGTGCCTTGCCCCAGTTATAGCTTGATTAGATTGGAACATATTCTGTTTATTTTCTTGCGGAAAGGACGCGTTCCAGTGATCAGGCGGTCAATCTGCTGTCAACTTCCTTTGTGTGGCGGCTTAGGCATGCCATGGATTTTAATGCGCAGACACATACTCAGGTTGCGTCACCTGCAGCGATTTCTAGAAGGTGAACGTGTGTGGGCTCCGTTTGTGAGACACATTTTTCCGTAGCTCGTCTCCTTGACGGAGCTGCAGTCTTGGGGAAAGGATAGGCCGAAACTGGGCGCCTGGCACTTACAATATAGTCAGGCGCTCACTGACCTCTACAAGTCGGGCAACAGGATCGGTGGATGTTCCACTTTAGATATTTACAGAAGATTAGTAGCGGGGATGAGTGACGACGCCCTCGGGGAGACCCTAGGCGTCGACGAAGACGAACCGGCAAGTCTATTCCGGAGGACTTTCCGGTTGGGGCCTCTTATGGATAATCTCCAGCTGTCTTTGACCTGGCAGTGCTACTGAGCGGGGGCGCCACCAGTTCGAGATAAACTCAACAGACACGGATGTGCAATCAGATGGGCTTGTCCGAGGTGCTCGCTGAGCGACGAAACCGTTCTGCATGCACTCGTTCAGTGTCCGAGCATTGCTGACCTGTGGAGTTATGTCGAACAGCTGTTGTCATGTGTAGGACAGATCCGTCTGTCGTCCGAGTTCATAATTATGATTGCCCCACCACTCTCCTTTAATCGGGCTGGCAAGGCAGTTCTCCTTTGTCTGGTGGATGTGGCAAAAGAGGTTATCTGGTGAACGAGGCTGAAAGGAATGAGGACACAAACTTTCCTCTTTGGTAAAGCACTCATTGACTTTTTCAAGTGTCACTTGAAAAGGAAAGTGAGGGTGGAGATGGAGGTGCTGTCCTCGAGTGAATTTATCAAAAGGTGGGTGAAAGTTGCGAAAATGGTAAGAGTGGATGGTATCACTCTAAGTGCAGCCCTATGAGGCGGAAGAAAGGATTTGGTATTCAGGGTGATCTTAGATGGTGAGGTTCCTTGATTATCCTTAGAGGACTTCCTGTATCAGGGGGTCACCATCACTATCCTTTCCCCCCCTCCTTCTAGTGGCGCATACTATGTATAATTCCCTTCTTCTAATGTATATCGTGTATACTTTATTATTATTATTATTATTATTATTATTATTATTATTATTATTATTATTATTATTATTATTATTATTATTATTATTATTTTATGTTTGACTTTTGTTTTGCATTTGTACAAGTTGGATCCAACTCTCATCCAAAGACCTCAAGAGACAACAAGTTAGAAGTTTATGTAGGTGTTATGCCTAGGGTACCATATATTTGGATTTGTACAGTTTTGTTCTAGTGAATGTTTAAGAAACCATAAGAAAATTATGTGTTTGTTTTAAAATTTGAGATCACATAGACAGTATTTTACGTAGGATATGGGCAGTTCCCATGAGCACTATCTTTTGAACTTCTTCTTCTTCTTCTTCTTCTTCTTCTTCTTCTTCTTCTTCTTCTTCTTCTTCTTCTTCTTCTTCTTCTTCTTCTTCTTCTTCTTCTTCTTCTTCTTCTTCTTCTTCTTATATTAAAAAAAAACATATCTAGCATATGTTCGAAGTCCCTTCTAGAAAGCATAATGCTATTTCGCAGACAATGTTCAAATCGATGATGATAAATAATTGCCAACCTATTTATGGCAATACGTCATATATAGATTTGGTTAATAAAGATAGAATAATCAAAACCAAGCTTGAAAAACATGGTAGACAGAATTTACCTCTTACAAGACAATATTGCAAATGTTGCCACTAGTACTGCTTGTGAGGCCAACATCTCGGACAGTCGATGGAACTATCAATGAAATATATTCTAGTGACATTGCAAATTTCACATGATTATCACATCAGCAAGAAAACCAAACTCTAAGAAGCAACCACCACTTGATGATATCCCACACGATCTAACAACAACTGTATGCATCTACATTTGAAGAATTATGGATGAAAAATACTTTGGATAACAGTAATGGCTATTTTGTCTGAGGATTTGATAATGACCTTCCACTACTACGTTAAAATCATCCTCGACATCACACATACTTCAAGGCTCATCTTTGACCCAGTACAAAGTATTTCTCAAAGGTTCCAACATTGTCGTCAACAAAGACACACGGCATAGTCTATGATGTGTGATAATAACAGATGTCTGAAAAGAAATTGGAAGTCATGGATATCGACTGAGTAAACCTTAAGACTATATGCCTTCATCACTCTTATACTAAAGAATGAGCTTGAATATCTACTAAATAAACAATGTATTTTTTTAAATATTAAATATTCGATGCTTATAGATAAAGGAAAAAATGATCGGCAAATTTATTAGGAGTGGCTTATAATCTACACAAAATGATTTCTATGTCTTCACTGCTATATTTTCTCATTCATCTCAAACAGAAAACTGTTGATCGTCGGAGGATATACGGATCAACAATTTTCATGAATGGAATATAATCACAAAAAAGGCCTTTTGAATGAAACTGTGTTAATTCATATGCAATAAACACTCTCTCACAAGAGAAGGGATCTAGTATGTTGATTCTTAATTTATGGAAATCTCAAAACTTTAAAAATAAAAATAAAAAATAACTTAAGTCAAGAAAGTTAGCAGTCTATTTACAATGAAAGCATTTATTGAACTTATACAATGTCCCTCCAAACATATTGTGAGAATATTTAAAATGAAGACTTGATGAACTGAGGGTGTGAGTTTTCCAGAAAATACCCGTCTGTAGAGTTTACCTAGGACGTTCCTGAAGAAAACAAAATGGAAATAGAAAACTCATTGAACTCGGTGCAAGATGGAAATACAACCAATCTTAAAGTGTTCCATTCATATTTGTTTATAATTTTTCCGTAAACTCAGATGACAAGGAAAAACTGAAAACGATGTGTTAAATATATCATGTGTATAAACACAAATTTTCAAATTGTGCATGATTTGAATGTAAGATCCAACTTTATATATTATATAAGATAGGCCAACGAAATAACGCAATTTTGACTGCAATGTTCGATTATATCAGTTGTGGTGCAACCAAAGAGTATCACTTCTGTAACATGGCAATTTTTTCCTCCCATACAATGTTAATGTGTATTGACAAATATAAAGAATTAACGACGCGAAGAATGTAGCGTTAGAAAAAGACAGTTTTCTGGAAGTTTTCTCCCTTACTATTCTAAATTCATTTAGCTTCAAGTGACGTATTCTCATAAATAGAATAAGCGGGTGATTTTTATTTAGGAATAATGTATCGTGCACCTCAAATAAAAGTCATAAAACTATTGTTGTTGTGAATTATTATGTAAACCATTTAACACTCCTTAATCAACTGCAAATTTACATTTTGTCATTGGAAGACATGAGAATATCCAGTTAAAACTATTCAATCAAAATAAAATTGTTTAAAACAAAATAGAATAACAGAACAGCTTAAACGTTACCAAATTGGTTAACATGTAAGAGCTGGTTTACAAATCTGCTAAACTTCAAGTTGAGGACATAGAGTGAAACTAAAGTCTCCTACAGTTAAAAAAAAATTGGAGCATGAATCAAAATATCATGTACTGAAAGATAAGGAAATAATTCTATTCTCAACGCAGGATAATGCTAATAATATAGTATGATGAACAGGATAAACTACTGAATGTAATGCGAAAGAGCGTTAACTTTTTTCTTTACAGACATAGGTCGTTCATGTTTCATATGCCTATGTAGAAGCAATGTTTCATATGCCTATGTACACGCAAAAAGGCATCGAAGATCTTTTTATTCTTCTATTCATTTACCTGTTCCAGTCATTTGACTGCGGCCATGCTGGAACACCGCCTTGAAGGGGTTTTAGTCGAACATATCGACTCCGGTTCTTATTTTTAAAGCCTAATACTTATTCTATCGGTATACCTAGCCGAAACGCTTAGTTACGTGAACGAAAACACAACACCGGTTGTGAAATGGTGATAGGACAAACACTGACACACAGACACACACTTATGTGTATGTGTGTGTGTGTGTGTGTGTGTGTGTGTGTGTGTGTGTGAGAGAGAGAGAGAGAGAGAGAGAGAGTGAGTAGAATTAGTAGACGGAAACTGAAAGAGGCCCGTTGTCGTAAGATATATAGACATGAGTGTATTTAGGCCTCTTTCAGTTTCCATCTATCAATTCCACTCACACACACACATGCATATATATATGTGTGTGTGTATGTCTTTATGTCAGTGCTTGTTCCCTCAGCACCGTTTGACAACCGGTGTTGTTGTGTTTATGTCTACGTAACTAAGCATTTCGGCAAGGGGGGCGATAGAATAAGTACTAGGCTTAAAAAATTTGTTAGATGGAAACTGAAAGAATCCTGTAGTATTTATATATATATATATATATATATATATATATATATATATATATATATATATATATATATATATATATATATATATATATATATATATATATATATATATATATATATATATATATATATATATATATATATATATATATATATATATATATATATATATATATATATATATATATATATATATAGGCGCAGGAGTGGCTGTGTGGTAAGTAGCTTGCTTACCGACCACATGGTTCCGAGTTCATTCCCACTGCGTGGCACCTTGGGCAAGTGTCTTCTACTATAGCCTCGGGCCGACCAAAGCCTTGTGAGTGGATTTGGTAGACAGGAACTGAAGAAGCCTGTCGCATATATATATATATATATATATATATATATATATATATATATATATATATATATATACATATGTATATATATATATATATGTATGTGTCTGTGTTTCTCCCCCCACCATCGCTTGACAACCGATGCTGGTGTGTTTACGTCCCCGTAACTTAGCGGTTCGGCAAAAAGAAAAGAGACCGATAGAATAGTACTAGGCTTACAAAGAATAAGTCCTGGGGTCGATTTGCTCGACTAAAGGTGGTGCTCCAGCATGGCCGCAGTCAAATGATTGAAACAAGTAAAAGAGTAAAAAGAGAGAGTATATATATATATATAGTATATATATATGTATATATATATATATATAAATCTTTAGTTAAATATATTTAATGAGGATATTATATCCTGAATTTATATTGAGTGGTCTATTGTATCAAAGTATTAATACTATCAAAGTATTTATGTATTTAATACGAGTGGTCATATATATATATTATAATATATTATTATTAATATCAGGAAATCAATATTAGAAAATTCATCGGAAAGATATATACATGTGTAGAATAATTGTTCTATTAGAACTATATGTAAAAATATATGTAAATATGTATAAGTATAAATATATAATATAATAATAATAAACATGTCAGTTTAAAAATTTTGAATTAAGTTTTAAAGCATCTTACGATCGTTTCACAATAGCGCTGTCCTAATAATGGAATCCTCAATAAATTCAAAATATATACAAATACAAATTCAAAATTTTATATCTCTGAAGAGCAGAAGAGTTGTCTATAAATGATTATCAATATAGGATTCCATTATTAGGACAGCATTTTTATGAAACGATCGTAAGATGCTTTAAAATTTAATTCAAAATTTTTTAACTGATATGTTTATGATTGTTATATTATATATTTATACTTATACATATTTACATATATTTTTATATATAGTTCTAATACAACAATTATTCTACACATGTATATATCTTTCCGATGAATTTTCTAATATTGATTTCCTGATATTAATAATAATATATTATAATATATATATATATATATATATGTATGTATGTATGTATGTATGCATATATGTGTAGGGGAAAAAGGTGTAGCACAAGATGTTGCGGTAGCAGATGAAATAGGCATATGGATGACTTCAAAGTAAAACAATAGAAACACATCGGTTTGTAGTTTAAATAATTTATTTAAGCGACACTTGCATTTATCTGTTGTGTACACAAACATTTCACTACATCACATCATTACCAACTGCTTCGAGCTGACCAAGAAATTAACAGGGTACATACTGTGGATACGATAGGGCGGACATGTTTTGTGCCTGTGTGTGCGTTAGTCATTCAGTGGTGTCTGTTTAGGTTCTGTGATACCGACGGTCGTTCATGTTCAATATCTGCTTCTCTGCTGTTAGTTTCACTGGAGCTCTCCCTCTGTCTCTGACTGTGACTGGTTCTCTCACTGATTCTCAATCTGACTTTCTGTCTCTTGATGGATTGCCGTATTTTATAACGGTCGTGACAGCTAGAAGGACAGACATACCAGAGGAGAAATTCCTACTTAAGTAAGTCACCTTCTGTCCACTTGAACCTTAAATGACACGGATGAGGTCGAATGTCGAAGGGAAATAATCTATCATTTTTTTGAGAGGACAAAGAAATTTCTTTCGCGCCATTTTGGTCAGTGGTGGATCAGACGAACGAGAATCCTCAGATTCGGTTTCGAATCTAAGCTCGGAAAAAGGAAGTGTTGGTTTTTACATATGTATATATATATATATATATATATATATATATATATATATATATATATATATATATATATATATATATATATATATATATGCGACGGGCCTCTTTCAGTTTTCGTCTACAAAATCCACTCACAAGGCTTCGTCAGCCCGAAGCTATAGTAGAAGACACTTGCCCAAAGTACCATAAAGTGGGACTGAACTCGGAACCATGTATTTGGAAAGCAAGCTTTTTACCTCACAGCAACGCTATAAGTTCTGTATACAAAACAAAATTTAATTTTTAAAAAATGTACAACAGTCACTCGCTACTGGTAACTTAGTATCAACATGCACCATGCTTTCGCTAACGTTTCATGTGCCCATGCAGATGCGAGCAAACATAAACACTCTATCGACTCTCCTGCAAACGATTCAGCGGAACAATTAGGATGTGACGATGGAGGGTAAGAAGACTGCACCAGTTTTGTGATAGTACTTCACTTATCAGCACAAAAAGAATAAATGTTCAAGTTAACCTGAGTGACATTTGCACATGATGAAAAATGGATTGTGTACGAAAACATAGTGCGAAAAAGACACTGGAGTTTATGTAAGGACCTCCCAAAACAACAACCAGAGACTAACATACATGCCAAAAAACTATGCTTTGTGTTTGGTGGGATCATAAAGGCATTACTATGAGCTTCTCCCACAAAACCAGACCATTAATTCTGATGTGTACTGTCGTCGGATGCTAATTTGAATAAAAAAATCAAAGAACTGAGACCGCAGATTGCCAAAAGAAAAGGGGTAGTGTTTCAATAAGACAATGCCCGACATGTGTCTGTGGCTATCCGAACAAAGTTACATGAACTTCGCAGGGATCTTTTACCCCATCCACCATATTCTCCTGATATTGTGCCATCCAACTACTACTTGTTTTTATCTCTACAAAACTCATAGCAAGGAAAAACATTTAACGATTTAGATGGAGTCAAAATGCATCTAGATAACATTTTTTCTTCAAAACGAGTCAAATTTTATGCTGGTGGAATATTTAAATTGCCTGATAGATGGGCAAAGGTCATTAATAATAATGGAAATTATTTCATAGAATAAAATTTATTGAAAGGTCAATTATTTGTACCCCTATTTGCATATTAAAAGACGCCAGAACTTTCCGGACAATCTAATAATATCTCAGCATATTCTCTCTGAAGCTCAGCGACGCTGACGATCGGCAGCTGCCTTCTACATTCACCATACATGATATACACCCACTCACTACCATAAATATACATACATGTCTGCGTATGTATATGTATGTGTGTGTGTGTTCATTGTATTAAAATTGTAATGTCTTCCTATACGTGTAAATAAACATATGTATGTATGTATGTATGTATGTGTAAGTGTGCGTGTAAATATGCATTTGTGTAAGCGTGCGTGTATATGAGAGAATGAGTGTAGTGAGTGCTTGTCGGTGTGTCTGTGTGTGTCTGTGTGTGTGAGACCTACATGAGGGAAAACAATTGCTCTTTAGTTGAAGTCTCTGACACTTTCTGTTTTCCTTTGATGATATGCCTAAACGGAAGATTCGATTGTGTAGTTCTAATTTCTAAAACAATGATAACAATGACAAAAGCATATACACCGAAGTTTCGCGCGCGCGAAAACACACACACACACATACACACACACACACACACATACACACACACACACACACACACACACACACTGACAGACACAAACACTCACAAACGCACACACATATACATACACTTATTTATGCAAGGAAATTATTGGATGAAAAAAAAAAAAAAAACGGCTGCTGCATATAAAATGTCACGAATTCTTTAGTTCACAGTTCGTAGCGCAGAAATTAAGAACGTTCGACTTCAACTTCTACACAACTTGTGAATCTTGTACTATCTCGTCTTTAGATTTTTCTTTCTGAAAATATAACACATAAGAAATGGGTCTGACAAAACAAGAATGGGAAGCAATGTTCGATGAAATTGATAAAAGCAAGGATGGAAGTTTGTCGGTTGAAGAACTTGATGTTGGCCTCAAAGCTAGAAACATTCATGTCAGCAAAATGGCACTAAAGGTTAGTGATTTAACTTGGATCAACACAATAAGCATACACAAATAACACGTACACACACACAAACACATCCATATACAATAGCTTCCACAAGCTCAGGCTGTGAAAAAATCTGTGTTCGTGTGTCTGTATGCATGTATATGCATATGTATGCATATGTGCATATTTGGCCGGCCGTTGTGCGGGCAACATTGTTATTCCTCCCTGTGCCTGTGAAATATTGTATTCCTGTCGTAAGGCCTTATTTCTACAAACGCCAGCTTAATTTAATTGGTCCTTAGTCGAAAGACATCTGTTGTTATGTCCTGTTTTATTACTTTTATTGTATTTGTGTAACATTGTTCGTTTTTTTTCCGTCCTTGTTTTTGTATACATTCGCTGCTTTCTTCCAAGGTATCTAATGCACTTAGCTTAGTTTTTCCTTGGTGTTGGCCAGATTGGAGCAATATCGAGAATAACCAGCAGAAATTACAAAGATATTCTGGATCTCGTCTGAAGAGAGAAAACTCCGAATGACATGTCCGTGTTTTCTTTGTATCGTCTATCAGTATGTTTTGTCCCTTTCTTGTATCACCTAACTGTCTGGATGCTTTGCGTCCTTGTCCCATTCTGTATTATTTTATACATATATACATATACATATATATACATATAAGCATCTCTACAGATGTCTACCCACCACCGACTTTGTTGCCTCATAACTTCTAGAAAATTGGATACTTTTTAGCTAAATTTTCCACAAATACCGCTCAAATGCAGTAGATTCAGAGTATATAGGAATTTATGGGAAAGATTTTTTTTCTGAGGGGGTGAGGAGAAGCGCTTCGGAAAATTCACACCACCCGACTTTTACCCTCATAACATTCAGGAAAATGGGTATCTTTTAATGAAATCTTATACAAATACTTTTCAAACGACGTAGATTAGGATTATCAAGAAATTTGTGGGGAAAATTTTTTTCCGAGGTGGTGAGGAGAAAAGTTTCAGATCAAGAAGTCCAAATAAGTTGGAATTTCACCGTTTTGACGGGGATTTTTTTTTCATCACTTCCTTCAAAATTATGGGATGGAGGGCATCTTTTTATAAAAAAGTTTTGAAATTTTTTTTATTACTTCCCCCTCCTCACCATTTCGGACCGATTTTGGCCAATTTTTTTGCACTTTAAAACCATGGGAGGTGCCTTTCCGGTAAAAAAAAACAAACAAATTGTAAATATTTTCAGAAGAAAAGGAGTGCAATTCAAAGGAGATTTGACTGCTGTTTCTAACACTCCGTTTTCACTCTCACATGTATTTTCACATGTTTTTACACTATTTTTCCCTCATTAAACCCATGAAATGATGTTGCCGAAGTAACGCACACGTGGTCCATTAGTGGGGTATAAGTGGGGAAAAAATAGTAATTTAAATTTTTACCGCTACCTCACTCAAGCGAGGCCGTGTGTGTGTGTGTGTGTGTGTGTGTGTAAGAAAACGCACTTTCTTACAGAAAAGTATTATTAAAATGAATTATCTTTTACATAATCACTTGATA